>NC_141603.1:18775561-18931061 GCF_047967505.1 Dipteris shenzhenensis | reverse complement strand
TGTAAGGGTCTCATTGAAGGTCCCCTACCATGGGATTCTCCTTATATGGTTTCCTAGCTGATCCCCTTTCCTAAACTGACAAGTATTTCACTCTTAAACACTCTCTTACTACAATTTGTTACTTACTACAATTTGTTACTTGGGAATCGTACACTTGCACTAAAGCACCCTTTTACTTGGGATTCCTATACTTTAGACATGAAGTCCATTGCTTGAAAAGAAGAGTATAAAGATGACATTTCCTTTATTATAGAGATTGATGTTTGTGTTAGGTTTAGGATTTGGGTGACTTTGGTAGGATTGTCTTTTGCAAAAGTACCTTTGGAATTCCCCTTTGGAATTTATTTCATTTTATTTGTTGAGGGACAAGTCCCAAGGTTAAGGAGGCATTAAGCCTAAATATTCATAATTGGGATTTTATAACACCTCATTTTCATGGTACTTTCCATTATTATAATTTTGACGTATGCATATATTTAGTTATTATGATACTGGTAATTAGAAAATGCCAACAGAAAATCAAGAAAAGGTATGGGTATACGGAGGTTATATCTTGACTTTTTTACCTTGGGAATTCCCTTGGACTTGGTTGGAACTCCCATATTTATGGGTTATTTGAGATTCCCACTTATTACTTGGATTTCACTAACATTTTATATACATTTCTTCATATCTTTAATTGCCCACCTTTGATTACTATTGAATAGTAAAATGCCAGGATTTGATTATGCTAATCTAGATTGAGTGACACGAATGACAACTGTGTGCCGGCATTGAAGCCTGCAGTCCCACAATTCATAGTGTACATGTTCTAATGTGCTATGTTTGTGGATGGATGCAGGTGAGTTGGCATACCTCTCCATCAGATTTGCAATTGAAAATTCTAAGGCATGAAGACGATGCTGGCAACTTCGAAGCGTACTCTACAGCGGATTATCTCTAAGTGTTATTAAATACTTGATTGAACATTCTATTGGAGACTAGCCATCAATATTGTTGTACTTTTTGCAATGTTCCAACATGAATGTGAGTATAGAAAGTGACTTTCACTTTTTGTAACTTTGTCAGAAGGAACAATATGATATGAATTATTCTCACTTAGACAGTATTAAGAGATTGGTTAACAATGGATTGCTTTCATTAAGTGTTTGAAAAGGGAAAGAGCGAATGTTTGCAAGTGATTTATTTTGACATTGGAAATTGGTCCAGTAGTGTAATAGGATAGTTGTTTGATAGGACACACACACACACACACACTTTTTTCTTGTTAAAATTACTACTTCATTACAAAACTAATGTACATGCATAGTTGCCCCACTAGGGAGCAACTACTATTGGAAAACTAGAAATAGTGATAAAACACTTCTAGTTGTGGGCCCGAGGAAGATCTCAAAGAGAGTGGGCATCTTAGAGAGAGCAATGTAAGGAATTACAAAAAAAAACATAAACATCCACCGAGTGTCCATACTAGTGAATGTTACAGGCATGATATAATGATCAAAGGCCCATGACATCGGTAAAAGAACTTATCTTAAATTTCGAGTTGGAGGGATATCTACCAAACAACCAAAAGTGCTTGTCGAAGGAAATCCTGGGAAAATGGCATGAAGAAATGCTACCAAAGAAATCACAAGCAGTAGGACAAGTCTAGAGAGAAGAAGCAGCAAAGTCTCCCTCAAATGCAAACATGTAGCGCAAGTCAAGGAAGCAATACACCTCGTAGCCAACAAAGAACCCACTGCTAATGCACCCCCACCAAGCAGCACCACAAGAACACCCACTACTTAAGAGGAAGTTTCCTGTCCCATGTGTGTTAGAGACAAGTCTTCCACCAAGCAAGAGACTTGTTCAAATGCCAAAAATGTTTACCATGATCTTGCATTCACATCTACTATGGAGCCTTATCTGCTAAAAGATATGCAAAGGAAATGGGGAGTAACTCGCCCCCAATCAAACTTTCAATCCAACAAAGGAAGAGTAATATAAATGCCCAAAATAACATCTAGAATAGCAAGAATCCAATGGCAACAGATGGGCACCCCTTTTACACACCGCCCAAGTACAAACCCCTTTTGCAAAAATGAGAGCTCAGATGGGTGTGGAGCTAGGGGACCCAAATCATGATGGTGATTGGCTAAATCTAGCCCTGCCCATCAGTGGGCAGCCAAGCTTGGCTACCCAAGGAAGGCCTTTCTCAAGGCATGACATGGACTCCACATCGGATCAAAAGATCTAAGCTTGGGCACTGTATATGTAAAGAGGTGCCCGCCCAAACCTCAAATGGTGGCTTTCTATTGGTCCAAACGGTCGCCCAACTTTGGGCGCCCTTTGGTGTGTAAAGGGCCTAAGGTGGAAGAAACAAAAAACAGTTTGGATTCAATTCATTGAAATAATTTTAGAATTTTTCTTTGGCGTCAGGGAACATGGTATAACAAGATTAATCTATCAAACAAGAAAGCATAATTGTCCAGGGATGATGTTGCTCTAGAAAGGTGATCAACCACACACACACACACGCGTGCGCACGTGCACACACACACGCATGCGCGTGCATGCATGCACACGTGCACACACACACACACACAAGGATCCTTGTTTGTGTAAGGCACATATTCCATATACTCACAAGTCTCCAAATGGGTCGAGGCTTTGTTTCTATGGTAGCGCACACACACATCCTCATTTTTAATTATGCATGGTGTTGAGAATATTGTAAACTACACTATTCTAGAGAGGACTATAAGGGCCTAGGGTAAATAAATGCCTAAGCCTTATCCCAAGGGATAAAGATGTTCATATTCATCATCATGTCCATAACGTAAGTAGTGTACTTTCTCAACATGGTATTAGAGCCTATGGTGCTCTATCCTTTGTAGGGAGAGTGTAAACCCTTGCTTATGTCAAGGCATAAGCACTCCTCATTGAGAAATCCCTCTAGCTTGCATCATGCAGTAATTATTATGCTCATGTTGTAGCTCAAGGAGAGAGCTACCCTCTTTTTGTAGCACCTTGATGTTGTAGCTTTGGGAGAGAGCCACCGTCTTTTTGTAGGACCTTGAACTAAGCTTCTTAGCCCAAGATATCTCAACTCAAAGCATCTATAATTTTGAGTCCTTGGATTTCCATTAGTATGACAATATAGCCAAGAAGAGATCTTTTCTAGCCACTTATTTGGCGTTTCGCTTGAGAGAGCTCGAGCTTAACATTGACACTTTTGTTTCATTTCTTGTTTTTGGATGCTGTTTGAGCCCACCTTTATTTCTAGCATTTGCTTTCTTCCTACTTTAGCATCAAGCTTGTTTCTTAAGATGTTATGGGCCTAATAGCTTGTATCATTTCTCCACTCAACTTAATTTCTGATAGTTGTTTACCACTTGCATGACTAGGTTGTGCTTCGGCATCGTCCATTGATGTCCCAATTCACATCGCCGCATATTGGATCAACACCTTTTCAACCATCTTTGGATGCATTTTCTACTTTGTTCGCCCCAACCACATGTGACACATCGATCACAAACCCTTGGCACGCGGATGAGAAATTCTTTGCTTGGGTTGCAATTGTCTACGCATTCAAGCATTTAGTTTTAGGCCCGATACATACCACTCATCCCATGCCCAAGCTGTGGATAGCCAAAGCGATCTAGGATGAGTAAGCTTGGGCATAGACTTTGCACACAAGGTTGCTTACAACTTGGGCATAGGCATCTGCATTAAATTGCCCCTATGCAGCAACATCTATTGACTACCTCACCCTTGATACCTCATTTGGTTGCAGAAATGGGTGCCCATTGTTGGGTAGCCAAGAGCCCCTGCTAAAGCAAAGTCGAAACATGGGTAGGAGGTGGACTCACCTTTTGGAGTCTCCTATTAATAAGCTGTGTATAAAGGGGCTTGCGCCCAATTAAGCATCCTCATTGGGTCCTCGCAATAAGGATGGGGGGACACTCCGTGATGTGTAGAGGCCCTTAGCATCATTGGTAGACTTAAGGCCGGTTCCACAACCATATGGACGAAGGTGAAGAGTCTCCCCGTCTGGGCGCTCCTGCATTTCACACTTCGATGGATGATGTCCTTGCTTTTCATTTCATGATTGGACTTTGCACTGCCTGGCCCACTGTCTGTAAGGACGTCCATGCAAAGGGGAGCATAACGTGTCAAGGCGACTATTATTTGAGCTGTCGTCGAGGCCCTCAGACGAGACCAGTCAAAATTGACGAGCAACTCGGGTTTTCTGTGGGCCCCTATTCGAGAGTTTGAGAGGAACCCAATTTGAAATCTGAAGTCCACGTGGTTTGCAAACCGCCCTTGCGCGTGAAGCCTGAAAACAACACGCAGCCTGGCTTGATTGGCTGGCAAGAGATTGACCTTCTTTTTCAAGCTTTTCATGCTCCACTTCATAAACGGTATTTATCAGCATGCCTTGTGCTACACCAAACTGGATGTAGTTTCAAGCATGTACTTTGGTGAGTGGCAAACCTTCTGGCAATCCTACGAAGCTCTCCGGCTCATGCCAAGCGTTTGCATGCAGTATCTGCAATAACGGGCTGGAGGCTCATAGAGCCTTCGGGGAACTACATGTTACGTAAAATGTTTTAGTGCGTCCAATGCTGAGCAGGTTTTCAACAGATTGATTCACCGGAAGGAGCATTCCTGGACGTCTCTTATGTTGAGGTATATCCCATGTGGGCAAATGCAACATGCCCTCAGTGTTAGAAATTTACCCAACAGAGGGTACACGCAGCGGAAGAATGCCCAGGAGCTCACACAGTGTGGTGTGGGGTGTGGAATCAGAAACTTCTTTACTTATGTGCATTCAAATAGGTGTGCAGACTCATCAATAGACAATAAACCAGCTAGATAGAGAAACCACCAAAATATATATTTCTGTCCAAAACTATGGACACAATACAAAATAGATAGATCCAAAGTCCCACCAATGGTGTAGTCCTCTGATCTAACCACAAGGTCCTTCTCCTATCTGCTGGCTATCTCTAGACTCGAGTCCGCGTGCTCCACCTCGAGCATCTGTAGACTTCCGTCCAGTGGGTTCTTCTCCACCTTATTGCCTGTGAATCAGCCTAGGTGGGCAGCCCCTACCAAGCTTTGTCTGCAGCACACAGGTCCCTGTTCCACTGCTCCAACCTGCTTGTGAATGGCTGCTCCAGAAGATGATGATCTCAGCACCTTGCTGCCTTAGAAGACAGCCAAGGTCCAGCCCTTCCTGGCTAAGTCTGCAGCCCTTCAAGCACTCTCTCACCTCCTTGATATAGGTCCAGAGGGTGGCTTCCTGCTGCTCCTTTCTGCCTCCTGGAATGCTGGTTGCTGGATGAGAAATGAGGCCACAAGCCTCTCCTTTTATAGGCCCCAAGGGCCCCTTGAACTAACCGACCAGCCAGCCCTAAATGGGCCGACTGGCTGGTCTGTTTGGGCCGACCAGTCTGCCCCAAAACAGCCCTTTAAGGGCTCACAAAACTAGGGCCCTTTGGCCCACACTTCTAGGGCTTTTGGCCCTCCAATCAAGGCAGGGGCCCAGCCTATATAAGGCATGCAACTGCCCACTGGCAGCCCCATTTGCTGCTCTACCAGGCCCCATGCAGCCCTGTACACCTGCGCTCCTGACCTGCCATGTCAGTGCCTTTCTGCCCTGCTGGTTCTGCCCTCTGCCAGGCTCTTCTCCAGCGCCGTACAATTCCGTACACTGCTGATGTCAGCGCCATGCAGATCCATCCTAGCTCCGGGTACCTTCCATGTTCTTTGATGTGAGGTGCTGCCCATGTGGCAGCCCCCTCTCTTCTTTTCCTCTTGGGCACATCCTGCCCTAGGTCTCCCTCCCCCACGCTCTCCTCATTTGGGGGCTTACAGATGGGGAGGTGACCTTTCCAACACCCCCTCTCACCGACACATCTCGGCCCAATGCCAACACGTCGATGAAGATGCTCCAGTAACTCCCTGGTCGTAGTCCTCTGGAACTTTTCGGTGTCGAAATCTTTTCCTGGCTTTTCATCCAGTGGCCCCTGCTCCACCAGGTCCGGTTCCGCTTCCGCACACCATCCTGGTACACAGGTCCATCTTTGGTAGCACCTTCTGGCACCACCCCCTTCCATCACATTCCTGCCTTCGAATTCGAGCAACCCAACCTCCACGATCTTCCAGTTGCCCCCCTCATAATGAGTGAACAACCTGGAGTCTTCCAGGCACCATGCTCTGAGGGTCTGTTTCAACCCGTCCTTCCTTTGGCAAGGTCTGCAACAAAAGTACATCTCAAGATCACCTGGATTGCGAACTTTAAATGCACCTGACTGAACCTGAGTCACCCTCCTTCTCGCAAGGGCACAATCCTCCAGTCGTGGAAGTCGATTCCCAAGAGCTTCTGAATCAGGGTCGTCCTTTAGCAAGGTCCTTGCCTTCAGGCTCCCACACCTGTGAGCCTCCTACTTGGGCTCTGATACCATGTTAGAAATTTACCCAACAGAGGGTACACGCAGCGGAAGACTTATAGTAATGCCCAGGAGCTCACACAGTGTGGTGTGGGGTGTGGAATCAGAAACTTTTTTACTTATGTGCATTCAAATAGGTGTGCAGACTCATCAATAGACAATGAACCAGCCAGATAGAGAAACCACCAAAATATATATTTCCGTCCAAAACTATGGACACGATACAAAATAGATAGATCCAGAGTCCCACCAATGGTGTGGTCCTCTGATCTAACCACAAGGTCCTTCTCCTATCTGCTGGCTATCTCTAGACTCGAGTCCACGTGCTCCACCTCGAGTGTCTGTAGACTTTCCGTCCAGTGTGTTCTTCTCCACCTTACTGCCTGTGAATCAGCCTAGGTGGGCAGCCCCTGCCAAGCTTTGTCTACAGCACACAGGTCCCTGTTCCACTGCTCCAACCTGCTTGTGAAAGGCTGCTCCAGAAGATGATGATCTCAGCACCTTGCTGCCCTAGAAGACAGCCAAGGTCCAGCCCTTCCTGGCTAAGTTTGCAGCCCTTCAAGCACCCTCTCACCTCCTGGATATAGGTCCAGAGGGTGGCTTCCTGCTGCTCCTTTCTGCCTCCTGGAATGCTGGTTGCTGGATGAGAAATGAGGCCACAAGCCTCTCCTTTTATAGGCCCCAAGGGCCCCTTGAACTAACCGACCAGCCAGCCCTAAATGGGCCGACTGGCTGGTCTGTTTGGGCCGACCAGTCTGCCCCAAAACAGCCCTTTTAGGGCTCACAAAACTAGGGCCCTTTGGCCCACACTTCTAGGGCTTTTGGCCCTCCAATCAAGGCAGGGGCCCAGCCTATATAAGGCATGCCACTGCCCACTGGCAGTCCCATTTGCTGCTCTACCAGGCCCCATGCAGCCCTGTACACCTGCGCTCCTGACCTGCCATGTCAGCGCCTTTCTGTCCTGCTGGTTCTGCCCTCTGCCAGGCTCTTCTCCAGCGCCGTACAATTCCGTACACTGCTGATGTCAGCGCCATGCCGATCCATTCTAGCTCCGGGTACCTTCCATGTTCTTTGATGTGAGGTGCTGCCCATGTGACAGCCCCCTCTCTTCTTTTCCTCTTGGGCACATCCTGCCCTAGGTCTCCCTCCCCCACGCTCTCCTCATTTGGGGGCTTACAGATGGGGAGGTGACCTTTCCAACACTCAGCTTGTGCCAGAAAATGCAAAGCAATATTGTACATCCTAGCAGGAATAAGCTGAAAGTACTTGTAAAAGTTTGTGCTAGGCCAAAAGCTGTGGAAATAGGCCAAGAAGTCCATGTCAAGAGTGCACAAGGACGTTTTTTGAAAGGCCTTTTTTTATTGGCAACACTTCAATCAACATGCATGGTGGCTCACTTGCAGAGGCATAGGAAAGCTTTGCCAAGATGCCAGTCTGAAATGTTGTGTGATGGACTATACTAATTAGAGGATATGCGGAACATGGACCTGGACAGGAGACCCTTAACTGTTTTCAAGAGATGCAACTGGAGGGCATCCCATTAGGTGTTGTCATGGTCATTTGTGCCTTAAAAGCTTATGGTAGCTTATAGGCTATACGCAAGACAACACAGATTTTAAAGAGACTTTTCTGTTGGCAAAACTTTGGTTGACATGTATGGACACGCTCTTACACTGTACCGAGTGCAGGATACGTTGATTATGGACCTGGTCAGGCAGCCCTTAGATATTCTGAACAGATGCAACTAGAGGGCATCATTCTGAGTGGAGTCACATTTCTTTGCATTTAGAAAGTTGTGTGGTGGCATAGAAGCCATAAAAAAGGCCCAAGGAACACACAAGGAGATCAAACTAAAGGGGGTTGAAAGACATCAACTTATTGCCAATGCCTTGGTTAACATCTCTTGCAAGTGTGGCTTGACTACATGACAAGCTGCCATTTTGACGAAATTGTTGCATGGACTGTATTAACAGCACAGTAGGGGCTTCGTGCTGGAAATTTTTGAACTACAAAAGATGTTACAATTGTTTGTGCCTTGAAACATGTGGCAGCATAGGAGCATGGATAGGGGCCGAGATATACATGCTGAGATCTTACAAAGGGGATTTGAAGAGATACTGTTACTGGCAACACTTCTGGTTGACATGTATGCCAATGTGGCTCACTTTCAGAGGCCCAGGAAGTCTTTATGAGCTGATAACACTTATTGTGAGCATGGACCTGGTCATGAAGCAACAGGAGGGTGTTCTCCAACTCAGTGACATTTGTTTGTGTCTTAAAAGATTGTGGCAGCATAGGAACCATAGACAAAGGCCGAGAAATACACACAGATCACAGAAAAGGGACTTGGAAGAAGCATTGTTGTTTTGCAATACTTTGGTTGACATATATACCAAATGTGGCGTCTTTGACAAATCAGCAGCGCCGTTGTGTCAGGGAACGCACCGAATGTGGCGTCTTACAAATCAGCAGCTCAAGCTGTTGTGTCATGGAACGCAATGATAAAAGGATGCGGCATCAACCATGATGGAATGTTCCTGTACAATTCTTTTGAGGACATACAAGAACAGGGTGTGAGGCTGTACTTGCAGCCATACCAACCTCATATTCAAGGGCCAGGAGTATTGCAAGAGATGAGAAAAGATAGCATGTTCGTCATCTTGCACAATGTATGAGGCAGAGAAATTTCACGAAGCTATGTAAAGTTCTCCATCTGGAGACACTTTGGCAGCTTTGCTTAGTCCCTGCAAAGCTTATAGGGAAAGCCAAACATGCTTTCAGCAGCTTGGTCTTAGGAATTGAGAAATCTACTGCTTTCTGTGCTCATGGCAAACATTTGGGGAAGTGCTAGCAGGTGGGATGATGCGGAAAGAGAGAGCCGGCAAGTGCTTTGATAGAGGTGAACTCTTAAGAAGGTGCATCAATTTGTGGTTTCAGGGAACCAAAGCCGGAAGAGATCATTCTAGGCTGGCTAAGTAAAAGACTTGATAGCTTAAAATTGTGAGCATAACCCAAGATTTGCATTAGAGGATGACTAAATTAATGACTTTCATGTATGTTTTGTTACTCTTAATTTCACCAAATCCATTTAAAACATCTTCTGATACACATTGCCAATAAGTGAGTTGCTTCTTCAATTTCTGAGTAGCCACTTGGGTCTTTGTGGTCAGCGAAACGATTGCCAAAGACAAGGTTGCCCTGCCATTAAAATTCTTGCGAGGTTAATGTGTGAAGCGAGGGCATTTTTGTGCGCCATATAACTATTTTAAATTTATCCTATAACAAACCAACTTTTCATCCTCAGGATGAAACACTCCGAGTAAGCAAATGTGAATTGAAGACGTGCTTCATTTCTGAGTTATGTTACAAGCTAGTTTTCAATGAGCTAACTGCGCTTAAAAGGTGCTACTCAGTCTTGAATTATAATAAGGAGATCGATACACACAACTAAAGCAATCAACTTAAATAAATATCGGCCAGGGCTCTAGCCTTTGATTATTATCATTAACATTAATAAGTCGTCCTGATTTTGAAGGTTAGATGATCAAGCTCACATCAATGCGAACCTTGTATTAAATTTTACTCTCGTCCACTGACTGTCTTTACATTTTCTTCTGGCTTCTGGTTGGTAGCTTGCTTACAGTTACCAACCTCCTCAACGGTATGAGCGAATCTTCTTCTTTAATCTGTTTGCTAGCTGCCTCCTTGTTGGAATTCATGTGACTTTCTGCTGGTTGCTTACCTCCTTGTTGACATCCAATCATTCTTGTGATACATGCTTGTCCAACTCTTCACTATCACCCTGCTTGTTGCTAACCTCCTCCTTCACCTCCGATTCTTCCCCCAGCTTGATGCGAGCCTCCTCGTTTACATCCAATCCTGTTTCTTCCTGCTTGTTGCAAGTAACCTCCTTGACATCGAATTCTTCTATTGGTAGTTTCTTGCCACCTCCTCCCTCCAGCTCGTTGCTAGTTCTTAGCCTTCCTATCCTTCAATGTCCTCAGAAGAGATCTCATTGCCTCTCCTGTATCCTTCTTCTCCCTAATGAGCACCTCGCTCACATCTGCAGGAGTTATCTCCACTCCCACCATCTCTCGCTCCACCTCCCCATACAACTCGTGCTCCTCTATCGCCAAATAATTTCTGGCCAGCACCTTGAACGCCTCATAGGTGCAATACGACATGTGAATGTGCATGTCCATCCTCCCCGATCTCAGCAATGCTGGGTCGAGCTTCTCTATGTGGTTGGTTGTGAAGACGAATATCCGCTCGCTCCCGCAGCACGACCACAACCCATCTGTGAAATTCAGTAGCCCCGAGAGCGTCACCTGACTCTCCTCCTTCTCAGAGCTGTCACCACCCGGAGTCGGAGGCTTATCGTCAGACTTCTCAGCTTTCTTCTTCCTGTCGGAGAAATCCAGCGAGCAATCGATGTCCTCTATAACTATAATAGACTTGTTGCTCGTCCGGATAAGAAGCTTTCGGAGTTCTGCGTTAGACTTTACCTCAGTGAGCTCCAAATCATAGATATCGTATTGCAGGAAGTTGGCCATGGCAGCGATCATGCTGGACTTGCCTGTACCAGGAGGTCCATACAGAAGATACCCGCGCTTCCAGGAACGGCCTGCCCTGTTATAGAAAGCTTCGCCGTTGACAAAATCGGTGAGGTCCTCCTGGATCTTTTGCTTCTGGGAGGGATCCATTGCCAGAGTTTGGAAGGTGGAGGGGTGCTTGAAGGGCACCGAACTCCACTTATTGCCACGGTCGTAAGGGTTCTTTGCGTTTGTGTGGAGCATTCTGTCTCGGCTCTTGAACTTGATCTCTGCGGCGTGTGCGATGATGTGCTGGACGTAGGGAGCAAGGATTTTAGCTTTGTCTTTCTTGTGTATTCGCAAGGTCAGCGAACGTTTCTCATCGGGAACACTATCCCAGCTGAAACTCTGCTGCCTCCGCTCATGGCTGGCGAATTCCCACCACACTTTGATGCCCTGAAAACTATCCTCCATTCGCTCGTTCTCTCCCAAGCTGTAGGTGGGAGAGGTTGCATTCTTGGGCAGCGCCAGATTCACTTTTCGCGCAGCTATAGCAGCAGATTGGCTGAGGTGGAGCTGAACTGCAGAGTAGAGCTCGTTTGTGTTTACCCCATCATGCTCATCGATTCTCAGGTCGACGTAATTGGAGAAACCTTGGAAGAGCTTGCGGGCGATCCGTTTGATCGTATCTTGCAATTCAGGGGGCAGGAAGGTGTTGAGGAAAGTTTGCAGGAAGGCAAGGAAGGCGAAGATCGTGCCATATGAAATGGGAGATTTCTCCATAGCTCTGCTTGAAGCTAGAAGCTCTCTGTTTGAGCTAAAATCTGAGCTCGGTTTACCGTCAATTTCTCATCTGCACGAGAACTAATGCTCGACTACAACGGCAATCGAAGACTCTTGCTTGCTGCTGTAGTTCACTTTCTGCTCATGCAACCTGCACGCAGCCTCAGAAGCTCGTTGTTGTTGCGAAACTGAAGCGAAACTTTTGAAACTACCTGGCAACACTGGCATATGTATGGACTCTGTTTTGCAACAACGTGCGATTGCGTGTTTAGCAAGCCATGACAATACAATAATGAAGCCGACAGTCGAAGTCTGAAGAGCAGCAGCACGTTTAAGTCCTGTTCGCTTGGTTGGCGCCCAGCACCGCCCTCCCTTTTCTACAGAAAATCAGTATTGATCCTCTCTTTGTCTGTTTGTCATTGGCCCAAAATTCGTATGTGTATATATAACGATTTGCTACAACGGCCAATGGCAACAGTTTAAACAGACCCATCTATAGCCATTAGCTTCGTTGAACCTCTCAAACACACAGAAAGCATAACGAAGGAGATTCATGGGCAGTGGCTCGATACAAGCTTCAGTATAAGCAGGAGCAAACCTGATGGTGACGGCACGTGAACATTCGAAAGCCAATACATGAGGGTCTCTTCACAAACCAATAGCCTTCATAAAGCAATCTACGTTGTTTTTGGCTTACATTCGCCTGTTTCACCTATATTTAAAGGTTTTGCCTTGGCTTTTTACGCAGCTTTTCAAAAGCTTTCAAAGCTTTTGGGCTTTCAGAATTTAAAAAATCTAACGATTTGCTACAACGATTTGCTACAATGCCCAATGGCAACAGTTTAAACAGACCGATCTATAGCCATGAGCTTCGTTGAACCTCTAAAACACACAGAAAGCATAAAGAAGGAGATTCATGGGCAGTGGCTCGATACAAGCTTCAGTATAAGTAGGAGCAAACCTGATGGTGACGGCACGTGAACATTCGAAAGCCAATACGTGAGGGTCTCTTCACAAACCAATAGCCTTCATAAAGCAATCTACGTTGTTTTTGGCTTACGTTCGCCCGTTTCACCTATATTTAAAGGTTTTGCCTTGGCTTTTTACGCAGTTGGCTTTTTACGCAGCTTTTCAAAAGCTTTCAAAGCTTTTGGGCTTTCAGAATTTAAAAAATCTAAGGGTGTATATTGTGCCATGTGGAAGCACAGGATTTCAGAATTTGAAAAAACGTCCTAGTGTTGGCCAAGTAAAAATGACAAAACATTTCCCCATTTTCCTATTTCATTTGACAAATTTTTTTCTAGCGTGTTTTTAAATGAACAAGGTGAATTATATTCACTTGGCACATGGTGTTCTTTTGATATGAATGGAAGGTACAACAAACAAAGTTCTCTATAGTGACTTTTCGGGGTCCTTATTTTGATTCTAGTTGTTGAAGCGTATGATCCTCCCTTTTGTTTTTTGGGTTGTTTTTTATGTAGTAGTTTTGTAGCTGCTACAAAATTCTGCCAGGAAAATTTCGGACATGTTGTGCTATCTGTTCTTATACTTTGTGATAATGTCATCGCAAAATACCTTGGTGTCATCTAGACTCATTTTCTCTAAAAGTTTTCGTCATTTTAGGAGCAGAGTGCGTTCATCGGATTCATTTGTGTTAATGTATGTGAACTCTCTAGTGCTACTTGTAAGTGGTAGGGAAAGTGCAATATAAACTGCATGTTGTGCGCTAATGTGTTGTGCGTTAAGGATTGTGTTTCCCATTTGGCACACTCTTTCATTGGCAAGAGCTCCCGTTTCAATGGATTGTGCCAGGGCATCATTCATTGCAGTGGCTGTAGCCTTGTCAACTTTCGCCATGTACGATGTATAATATGCTGCAGCTCCATGTGGGTTGAGTATGAATTGGACATCAGTATTTGCCTTCCATAGTGTTGAAATCCGTTGATTGAAGTTGTTTATGTAAATGTCTTTGGGGTGGTGGCATAAGTACACTGTTGGCTATGTTATTTTATAGCGTAGTGCGTGTACATATTCATTCTCAGTGAGTCCAAGTTGTTGCAAAAAAGCTTCGAAGTTTAGGTTTAATGTGTTCGGTTCTTGTAGAGCCTTCCCAAATTTTTTGAAGTTGGCCATGTGTCGAACATCATTGTTGTCTTTGGTGAGAGGTAGTGAGATATTAATTTCTCTCATTGGTGGCTTTGGAAATCCAAAACGACATAGCTTATCTCTCTTTAGACAACCCTTTTTGTGCTTGTGTTTCTGGATTTCTCTCTCTAGAAGATCCAACAATGTAATATCAGTTGTTATGTAGGAGTCTATGAACTTTATGACGTCTCCCATCATAGAATTGGTTAAAGATGGTGCGCTGCTTATCCATAATAATCCATGGTCATGTTGGCTTCCTCTATTTTGGAACTATGTTATGAAGTAGTCCATCACCTCACCGATGATCGTGTTATCCTTTTGAAGAAGTTTCTTCAGTGCTTCAAACCGATGGACACAGTATCATGCTGTCGTCACAGGGTCTGAGCATATTAAGTCGCGCAATTGTGTTGGGTTTTCTAGATTTTGCAATGTTGACATGGGATTATGTAGTGTCTTTAGGCACCCTACCAATGGATACCACAACCTTTCTGGTGCTAACAGCGTGTTGAGGAAAGTTGGCACACCTAACTAATGTATCATTGTTGCGAAGAGGTTTTTCTTTAGCTTATTTTTGTAGTCCATTGATGTTCGCAAGCACACAAAGTCTTTGTACCCGATGTTTGATTGCAATATTCTCTCAATGTTTGTGTTGGCAATTGCATCTTTAACAGATAGAGTCCTCCCTTTTAGCTTTCCTTTTTGCATTCTCACCCATGTAGACGACAGTACTTGTTTTGCCATAATTTTCATTGCTTTAAAGAACAAGTTTTCGATCGATAGAGCAAATCTGCAGTCAATATTTTTTAATTCCCATTGTGCAATGGCTTGATACGATGTGCTTGTCAAAATATTATATTTTTTGGGCTGGTCGAAAAATAAATTAGGAAAAGCAAGCCCCTCGCAATATTTGTCTTTGAAAAAGCCTAGTGGAGAGTAACCCTCAGAAGGCGCAACATTGATGACCTTATCTTCAAAATCAATTACTTGTTGGCTTGTGTAGTGTCCATGTCAGTTTCATCTACAACAGTGGTGTTGTTGTTATCATCATGGTCTCTGTCGCAATTCTTTTGCAGGCCAACAGTGTGTTAAAACCAACTTGAGTTTAATGTTACGTTGTTTTTCTCGTACAACGGTGTCTTAAAATAGCTCGTTTAGTGCATGCATTGTCAATGATGGGCATACTAGCCCACATAGGTAGCTGTGATTGTACTCTAACTTCTGCTTTAATGAAACCATGACTGTTGCGGTGTCATCAATAAAACGTGGCAAAACTGTTTGTGCCCTTTCAACATCCGCAAAGACATTTACAATACTTCCTTGTATTCCATCCATATTGCCCCTCATATGATAGCTCTCGTATTTGCGAGAATGGTATTCTGATTGCTATAAGGCAGGCTTCAATGTTGTTTAGTAATGATACATAATGAGTTCGCAGGGATATGCACATGCTTGCATTATTAAATGTTGGAACTTGCTGTCTTCTTATTTGCTTTGAACAAAGGCTACACAAACAGTTCTTGTTGTTGATACTTGCATACGGAATGATCTAATGCAACTGCAGCAATTCAATTTTTTTACTTGTCAGTGACATCAATTTCCTTTTGAAAGTTAGTGTGTTACAGCATGCACATACATATTTGGGGGTGTCCTTAACTTTATTATTATATAGTTCATTTGCAGAATGTCTTTGCCTCAATTTCTTTGCAGTTTCTCTCCCTTCTATGAGTAATTGTTTAGTCTTTGGTTGTTGTTGATCTGATACTAACACATTTTTTTCCCTTTTCATTGGACAGTGTTCAAAATCCGTGTTGGTTGCATATGAAGGTGCTAGACTATTTTTGACCTTGTAGATCTTATTAATTATTGTAGCAAGAGAATGAGTGGATGTTGTAGACATTGATAAGAACTTCAAACGTATGTCCGTTGCTGAGTTTCAGATGGAAGCATGCACTAATTGGTTTAAATGTTCTTCGTCTTTGGCTGTCCATATGACATACTTTCTTTTGTTGCTTTTGTTAAAGAAAGGATAGATTGTTGTAGGAGACACTATTTCATCAAGTAAGAGTACATGGGACTTCATCATTGTGGTAATGCCCCAACCTTAAAAAGTGTCACTAGTGCTGTATCATTAGCTAGAAGCACTTCAAATTGAATTTGAAGTTTTTGTGAGGAATGGACAAGCGAATCATGAAGTATAGAATGAGAAGATGATGTAGTAGTAACTAGAAAGGCAACATCATGTTGCGTAATTGAGTTGGGTTGCAGATCATGCAGAGCTCTACTAAAGAGGAACCACGGAGACTCTGACAATGTTGTTGATGTTAGAATCAATGTGTACAAGATGTCAAGCAATTGTTTGTATGTATTATTTGGAGCAAATTGTTGAATGCACTTAATGATGTCTTTGTTAAGTTCATTATGGCCATTAAACGTTTTTGTTTTATCAAGATCAAATCTACGCAGATGTGTTGCAAATGCTATACTCATGTTGGCCAAGATATTGTTTTGTAGATGCAGTTTTTTTTTAACAAATACACCAAACACTTGGTGAAAATGGATGGTCTTGGGAAATAAATTGGTAGTGAAAGCCAATTTGAGGCACTCAAAACTTATTTATTGTATTCACAAGGTGAAGAGAAGTACATCCAAAGCTTTGCAAGTAATGAAAAACAAAATGAGGGTGTGAGCAGCTCCTCCACACAGTCAAAGCTAGCAAATTGAAAGATGAAGTTGTTTTCAAAGCAGTCACTCAGCATCAAAAGCTATGATGTGTCTAGAACTATTTATGGTGAAGTAGCCAGTGGGCTTCAGCTCTAAAATCATTGATTGGATGTGCATGATGTTGTTGTCATAGAGGGCTATGAATGGAACTTCCAGAGACAGGACGTCATCAACATGTGAGCCTCTGATTTTGTACTGCAATGTCCGAACCATCTTCCATAAGGATTTTTCCCTTCAAAGATGCTATGCATAAAACTTCATGTGGCGAATCACATGTGAAGCAAAAAGGCCTAGCTGGTGTATCCCTGCTCACACGGCTTCTAGAGCATATAGAGCAAACATAGTCCACTAGCTGGCCATTTAAAGCAGTGAAAGGTAAAATACCATGGACCTGGCAAGAAATTAATGTCCATTAGAGTGGGAAGTAAAACAATGCATTGGCATTTAGAAACATCAAATCAAATATTACCCTTCGACCATATCCTAGTCTAGAGACTTGGTTGATAAACACTTGCTGTAGTTCCTCCCTTTGATTTCCTTCGAGAACATCTCCCAATATCGTGAAGTGAAAGACGCATAATGAATCATGAGCATGCATGTATGAGATGTTTCTTAGAGTGTGCATAGCTATGCCATTATCTGGGAATTCTTGAATAAGTTGTGCTTGAACACTCCTACGTTCGTTTACAAAGGCCAACTATTAAAAGAAACTATATTAGTTTAGTAAAGCAGGACTACTATCTTCAAGAGAAATGTAGCAACAAAGAATACACAAGTGTCAATGAACAAGCAGAAGTAGTTCAATGAACTTACGATTGCTTTGTCTTCATTGCGAGGTCCATCCGCAATTATAATTTGATCATTGGAGCCACCCTTTGAGTCGACCTTGATCGCTACAAATGCAATCATCCTAGCAACCCTAGAAATATTGCCTGAACCAGACTTTATAGCCAATGAAGCCCAAGGGAAATATAATGCAATGGTCGTCTTTGGAAGAAAGGCAATACTACCCTCAAAAGGCTCCCCACAAACGACTGCGGTGGTGGCATTGATGTGTAGAGAGTAGCTAGTTGTCCCATCCTCTCCAGTAGCCTTTGGTAGCATGGTTGCTCCCTCAATGCGGTAAAAACAATCTAGCTCTAGGTAATCTCTATATTGTTCTACAAATGCATGAGGAACAACGAGGGTTATGGTGTCACAGTTGCGGCAATCAGTTAAATCAGCATGAATGCATATAGGGTAATTTGGATTGCGTGCTCTAAGTGTGCCATACTTAGCTAACAGCTTGCACTCAAAGGCAAAATGGTGTCGTATGAACTCAGATAGAAGGTCTATGGATAGTGTGGGAAGTGAGTTTCCTTTGGCAACAAAGGTCTCACCTAAAGGCATAATGGGACCAGCACTAGATTGCCTACTATGTAGAGGAGGTGTATTGGATACCCTTTCTATGATTGGTGGGCTTGAAGTTATGTCATTGTGCATGTCTACTTTCATGCATGGCCTTTTTTTTTGTTCAAAATGGGCCAAAAAAAAAAAACTGTGAGAAGCTGCTATGAAAGTCTACTATCGAGATAATTGTTTTGAAATTGTATGATGCAAAAATTTAAAAAGGTTTTAAATAATTCATTTAGTTTTAAGATGGGATAAAAGAAGTAACCAACATAAGAAGAGAAATAATTACATCACATAATAATCAGTACTAAAAACAAAATTTAATGTTGCAGGCATTGCATAAGAGAACTTAAAGAAATTGATATTGTCTTGCATATTTGCTTTATTTGATAAAAGTTGGAAGTAGCAGTACATCATATCAAAACTACAAAAAGCTATGACTGCTTTAGGCTATGACAACCATTGTATACTAAACTTTGGTAATGATAACAGACATCTTGAACGATTACAAAATTGTAAGCACATGACAACAATCGTTGTGCGTGGTACAGTATGCGATCTCTTTAATGTTTGCTTGCCTTTTCTACCCTGCGCAACCTTTTGTTGAGCTTTTGTCCCATGTGTAGGCAAAGCAACTGGAGTTTGCGAAGCTCCAATCCCATTAACATGGTGTAGTGGACAAAAGTAGGTAGGGGAAGCTATGGTAAAGATGTGAATTAAAAGGCAAAGTATGTAGGCGAAGCTTGTAAAATGCAAAGGGCTGCAACATTTATAGTGTAGCTACGAAAAATAAATACCTTGTATAGTTTGATTGCTTGTGAAGCGAGCACCTTCGTTAAATGGACGCTTCCCCAACCAGACTTTGATTCGTTTAGCCATTGTAGCAGGATCACAAAAGGGTGCTGCATTCAATTGAATGAAATCACGATTGTGGTGTCAAGCAAAGAAATAGAAAGAAATTGAGATGATGAGGTGGAAAACTAATGCTAACAGAAATGGAGCTCAATCAAAGACAAATTCCATAGTGTAAGCTTCCTGCACAGCATTCTCTTATAATCTACATACTACTTTTTTAAATTCGCTAGTCTCTCAACAGGTAGGAATCCCTCTGCACTTTGGTAATACTGAATCTACCAACGAGAATTCTCACCACTGTCATGAGTTTCTTGCATAACGTCGCTCAGCTTATTTTTGTTAGAGTCTTTGGAATCATCAATGTAGAATTGGGAATTGTCGAATTCTTCCTTGATTGCAACCAGATTGTCATCGACTGCTTCGTTCACTGCAATCAAGCTTGCTTCGTCTAGCACATCACTCATCCGAAAATCAGGATCCTGTACTTCCTACTTAACTTCAACCAATAATTCTCCACCTACACAATTGCAAAGAAATTTGTAAGCTAAATACCATCTATAATTACACAAGATTGCTTAGATTATTGCCTTCTAACTACATGCGTACGACGAATCCCACCAATTCTATCTTCCACTTTTTCTTTGCCAACGGGTATGTTACCAGATTCCAAGTACTTTTTGAATCCTACAAGGAAGGAAACATTAATAGATATTAGACTCTGCATTGAAGCGTTTATCTAAAGGAAGGAAGGAAGTAGAATATGAAGTTCAAAGAAACTACCCTCTTCAAACTGTATGCTATCATTGTCCATGGACTCTGAAGGGATAACTGGCTCCAAGGCCATCACAAGAATACGGAATAGATTTTTGAAGATCAAAAGTCGATTTTGAGGCAACGTAATGACTGTAGAACAAGGTGTATGGACTGATAATTTGTAAGTGAGGCACTCCCTTTTATATCTGTGCTTGTCGAGAGGATCTTCAAGTAGCTCTTCACAAATCCAACGTGCAAAGTTGACCACCATGTACCATCCCGATTTGGAAGACAAAACCACATAGATGAATGGCACAAACACAGAATACACGTAACAAGAGATCCAACAATGCTGGTAGCTCCACCCATTCATGGACACCTCCGAATGAAAAATCAAGGATAACCTAACAAAATAGGTGGCCTCTCCCCCTCATAGTATTCATGGCTTCTTACATCCACGAAAAGCTACCAAACCTTCGATTTTAATTCGTTCTTTGACGTCTGAGCTGCCAATCGACTCTCGCCTCCACAAAACATTGGAAAACCTTGGACTTTCATTTGTTATTCGATGTGTGACCTGCATCGACGCACCGCAATTGGTATGTTCTCGCTTGAAGCACTGGCTCATTTCCATCATGTCCAGATACCGAGAAGACAGAGCATGTGCCTCTCCTTCTGTTTGGAGAAGCTGCATACATGCAGCTTCTTCCTTGATTGGAGGACAACTACCAAATGATGTGAGAGTTGACCTGGCACTAGTAGATCATGGCAGAAATAGACAATTGCCAAGAATATAGCGATGCAGTAGTACCTGCATGCAGCTTCTTCCCTGATTGGAGGACAACTACCAAATGATGTGAGAGTTTACCTAGCAGTAGCAGATCATGGTGGAAATAGACAACTGCCAAGAATATAGCGATGCAGTAGGACCAGCATGTGCTTTGTGTTGACAACCAATCACACCCCTGCATGACTCAAAAAATGATTAATGTAACCCATGCAAAACTGCCATGCACCCACCCAAAATTACAATTTTATAATCTTTCCAAGGCCAAAACGATTACTATAGCCTCTCCCTCTGGGCAAGACAAAAAGAAAACACCCAATGACAATGATTTCTTGGTCAATTTTTGTCCCTACCTAGAGTCGGTGCTGGTTGATTGAGGAATCGAGATGAAATGTTGAATGACTCGTTGATAGGGCAAAGTGTGAGTGGGTAGCACGATGATGTGAGCTGTTGAATTTACATCACATTTGTTTCCAATTCATGTATTGACGAATTGAGTGACCATATTCATGAATCTAGTGATGGAAGTTTCATGAATCCAATGACGAAATCTTAGCACCATCATGATCAACACTAAAATTCAACCTTTTAACTTTCAAACCTGTCCAACTTTGTGTCAATTTTTCGTGAGGACTATGAGTCCCCAAGAAAAACCATTTTTGTATTCCAATCAATACCTTCACCTTCCACATTTACAAGGTTATTTTTTTTCAACATCTTGCACGTTTTTCCACCACAATATCACCTCCTCTCCTAAAACTTTCAAGGTTTTTTCGCCTAAATTTAACAATTCAGTGAACACTTGAAGATGACACGCTTAACAAGTCCATTTTCTTTTTGAAGTTTTATGGTTTAAAAAAAAAAGCAAGTTGAATAAATTCAAAAGGCTTGCGTGGAAGAAGAAGAAGAAGAAGAAGAAGAAGAAGAAGAAGAGAGAGAGAGAAAGGGGGAGAAAAAAATGGGGACCAAAATAGCAAAAATCCACAGCATTTTTCCTTTCTTAAACAGAAACACCTTTACTAAAGCCTTCCCTCCTCAGGGCAGGCCAAAAACAAGGTGCACTTTATTATGCACGTTTCAAGGGGGCTACCCTCCACATTGATATATATATATATAATCAATGTATGGGGGGACATACTCAGCCTCCCCTCTACATGTTTTGGATGCAGTTTCAACCAGCACATGCATCCTTCAAGGAGAACTTTAGAATGTCGTCTTATGCTCGGTGCCCAATGAGGAAAGTCTCCAAATGGAAACATCGGAGTACAACTTGGTAACATGTTTATACAATTCAATACCTTGAAGATCCTGATGGGAAAGCCACATACCATGTTTTAAGAAGCCAAGGAGACTTAATAAATGTGTGTGTGTGTGTGTGTGTGTCTATATATATATATGTATGTATGTATGTATACACATTTATCAATGTATATATATATTTTGTCGTAGCGACTAAAGGTGATGGTGAGGGTGTGGTGGTACATAGAATTTTGAGCCATGACCGATTTGTGAGAGAAAAAGGTGGGGATCCCACTAAGGCCCTGCCTTTTGGAATGTCATTATAACTCTAAGTGTAAAGTCGCTTGGGGGTGTTGAGAAATGTGGTGTGATTGGTAGAGTGGATTGTGTCAATGAATCGATGACATGTGTACTGATAAAAGATGATGTTGATCTTGTACTCTAGGTAGATGAGTGAAAGAGACTAGAGAACAGAGGTGAAAGAGGTGGGTGGGTGTGTGTGTGGTGGTGGTGGATGGATCATTAAATAAAAGTGGGACGAAGCACTAATAAAAGTGGGGACGTGGCTATTTTGGCAAGAGTAGTGTCTAGAGAGAAATACCCAATAAAAGACAAAAGCATTTAAAACCTCCACAAGAGGGCCAAAAGTTGACCCACAACACATTAGGAGTAGATTAGAAAGCCTTAAACAACCACTAAACCAAAACTTAAAGTGGTCAAGTTGACCAAATGAATTGAAAGAAGTGGGATGGACCTGATTAGCAAAAAAAACTAATATGTCCATCCTGTAGGACCCTTGTAGGGCCAAAAAGGGTAGAGAACGATTTCCGAGAGAGCAGGTTTCCAATTCATATATTGACGAATCGAGTGACCATATTCATGAATCCAGTGACGGAAGATTCATGAATCTAGTGATGATGGAATATCAGCACCATCATGATCAACATTGAAATTCAACCTTTTAACTTTCAAACCTGTCCAGCTTTATGTCAATTTTTTGTGAGGACTATGAGTCCCCAAGAAAAACCATTTTTGTATTCTAATCAATACCTTCACCTTCCACATTTACAAGGTTTTTTTTTTCAACATCTTGCACGTTCTTCCACCACAGTCATCTTCCAAACTTTTGATATATATATATATATATATATATCTCAATGTATGGGGGGACATACTCAGCCTCCCCTCTACATGTTTTGGATGCAGTTTCAACCACCACATGCGTCCTTCCATTTAAAGTATATGGCTCAAATAGTAGTGTAAATAATTGAGTGAGAATATGTTGTTCCAAAGATTTTGTTTTCATAGTTCCCATTTGTCCAAATCTGATCTAATGTGGACCCATATACTATGGTTGGTGTCTCGATTAATTGTTTCTTTTTTGCATGAAATGTTGTACATGTGTTAGTTTTTGTTTTTTTTTTGGAAGTCGATGTTAAAAGTCCCCCACAACATATGTTGTCCTTGTATTTGTTCTGCAATTAAATATTATTTCCAAGATTTGTAGTAATATTGTATGCTTTGTTCCTAGTGGTTTATACCTGTAAATTATAGCTATCGTTTGTTCTGACATTGTATCGAAGATCGTGAATAGGCATTGTGCTTTTTTGTGTTCGATATAACCAACTTTTTGTAGATTTATCATTTGTTTATAGCACGTCAATATCCCAAGTCCATCCTGTTTGTGAATGGAGTTGAATCCATTGATCAGAACTGTACTTCTAATTTTTAGATTTGTTCCTTGAAGGCACAATATTGTTGCTCGCATAATGGTTTTTGTTGCAATTATGTCTTCTTTGTGGGGGAGAAAGGATGCTATGTTGAATGTCGAGTGATTTGAATGTTCAAGTTATTTTGTCGTAGCATTGATAAGTGAACTATTTTAAATTGCCACGTGAATGTTCTTTGAGTCTTTTAATTTATTTTAGTACAACTGTGTCTACTTTGATGTGTTTAATTTCCAATTTTTGTAGTAAGTAAAGGTTTTGTGGGTCACATATTCTTGATAGTGCTTTGTATACCATTTTTTGTTTATTGGATTAAATGCTAATGAGTCCATGGATAGTCCTTGCGAGCGATGTACTGTTCTTCCACCAATGGGAGGCTGTATGGGGAATTGTGATTTCATTACTTTATTATGTTGGTTCTTTCCTATTTGGAATTCTCTTTGTATTGGAAGTATCGCTATCCACGTTCTTGGTGTCATGTCTGTGTGAAGGTTTCTGTTGATGTACCTTGCATTAGTTCCTATTTTTTTGTCTTAAAATTGGATCCACACTATCGATTGTTGTGTACTTGTGTTTGACCCCATAAACAATCCATATGCACAATTAACAAGTCGATCTAGTATATATCCAAATTTCCAGAGTAGATTTCCACAATTATTCCAACTTTCAATCGTAGCATGGCATGTAATCTTGCAATACACTTCGGGTCAGTAGGTATTTTTATTGATTTGCTATTAACAAATGTGGTTCTCCTTCAAGAATATTGAATATGTCATTACTGAGTTTATTTTTCAATGCATTTGTGTAGAACAAATGAGGCATGAATTCTTTCTGTGTAGGATGTCATTGATATAGTGTGTTTAGATCATCTATGTCTTTGTTGGGGCCAAAGGCCCCAATGAGGTAGAACAAACGTAAGAGTCTCAATGTGGAGAGGAAGATACACTAGACAGGAGGAGAGAAGAGAGACAATGAATAATCCTATAATTGCATTGTATGAGTAAACGTGTATATAGGGAGGGACACACCCCTTCGTGCCACAATTGCACCCCCCCTTGGCATCCCATAGGCACACCCTTTGGCACCATGGCACAAATCCCCATGCACTCATGGTGGACTGTGCGAATCCATAATGTGCATGAGTAGATGTCAGATGCCTTATGTGCATGTGCAAATAGAAAGAAGTACAATCATTTCAGGCACAACTGAGGCAGAGAACCTTGTGTGTGCATGAGGAGGAAATGAATAATAGTAGGCATGGATTGCCACACACTTGAAGAAACTTCAATTGGTACATCAATGTAGCTTTTGCCTCATCATCGCAACAATAGTACCCAAATCAATTGCATCAATCCGCAACAAACCACAAATTTTCTCAACCACATCTCCGCGTTATCACCTTTGGTGGCAATGAAGGAAACTCCACTATCTGCCTCCACTTGACGATCTGCCTGCCGTTGTTAATGGAGATGCTTGTTGACCTCCACTATCTCTACAATGCTTGCTCCCACTAACATGAAACTACCCAATGCCCTCAATGTATGGTGGGCATCAATTTGAGTACCCCTTTCTTGGATGTGTTTATCTTGAATTAATTGTTGGAAAGGTCACCTCCCCATCTGTAAGCCCCCATATGAGGAGAGCATGGGGGGGGTGAACCTAGGGTTTGAGTGTCTGTCACATGGGCATCTGATTGGATGCCATGTGGGCAAGAATCATAGAGATGGTGGGTACCGATAGCTGACTCCATCTACAACCACCTTTTAAGGTAGCAAAAGCAACAGCACAACCTTCATCATCCTTCATGCAATAGCTAGCCTCCACCATGAGCTCTGAGATGTTAGAAGCTCTAGCAATTAACACTCATGACAACGCAGCTCCCTGACAAACAACTACGAAGTGATACAGCCTCGACGGACCTCCAGAGCTTGCTATGCACAATATTGAACCTGTCAAGGGCCATATCACCCCGACATAGTCAGTCAAGCCATGTAGGCATGCCACATCACCTACCACATTAGTTAGTCCAGTCAGTAGTGCCATGCCACCCTGATTGCCACACCATCTACCACATCAACACTGCTAGCTCAACTACCACATCACCATGCTAACTTAATAGTGTCACATTGGGGTGCATCACTAAGAAATCCTAGGTACCACATGCATTCAAGTATTAAAGAAACCCCTCAACTATTCCCCCCCAATAAAACCACTCCTCTTTACTCAATTAGGTTTACATATTTTTGATGTTTTCAAAAATATCTTTCACTTTTACAAAGACATTTTACTCACAATCCTTAACAGTCATGTAGAACTCCCAAATGTGGATTGCTAATGCCTCCTCAATGACTTTATATGATGTGCTCAGCATGGTAATTGGGTGACATTCCCCTACTTTTAGATGGTTTTGGTTCCTTGGGAACATCTTTAACATTCCAATATTAATGTCATCTGAGATAAAGTTCCCCTTTCAATTGCTGCATTGACCATATGGGCCATGTCCTAGCCCATCACATACCAGAAGGCACTAAATAATTTTGCATTGGATCTATTGGGTCCTAGGGATCCATGATCTTTCATGGCAGTCAAGGCTTCTTCCAGCTCATCCTTTGAAACTAGCCTAGCTAGCATTAACTTTTGACATTATGAGATTCTATAATATATACCCTCAATTACCTTTGCAATGCAATCAAGCCATTTATCATTCTATACTATACATTCACCTATGATGGAACTTAGCCTAGGAATAATATTTTGATTGCATGCCAAAAGTTTTTCACTACATTGTCTTGTGCATCCATCACCCTATCAATGGTATCTCTCTACTCTTTCCTTTTGATCAATTGGAAGAAGACTTTATTAAGATAGTTGCCCATATCTAGCCACATTTTCCTACTCTTCACCATAGCCAATTCCTTCTTCCAACTCCCATTCTTGTATCACAATCTCAACTTCTACCACTAGAGTGGGTAGGATTGGATCCTTGGAGGCATCGATCATTGCCACCTATAGTGATTGTCTAACTATTGCTAAAACTTCTCTGACTCCTTTTCTTCCATACCACCATTAAAGATCTATCTCTATCTCTTTAGATAGTACCCTCCAAATAGAGGTACCCCACCTTTGACAAGGATCTACCCATTCTAAACCTGCATCATGCCATGTATTTCTTATGTTATCACATAATTTAGTCAAAGTTAGGAACTTCAGTTTGAATTAATGGGATATCCATGGATATTCCATTGCTTAAGGGGATGTTAAATCACCAAACCATTAGGGCATATTGAACTTAATTATAAAGTCTCAAACATAGAAAGAATTGGATCATTTCATCCACCTCGAGGTCCACGGCATATTGAAAAATCTATAGATTCACAAGCTTGCTCTTCTATTAAAGTCTTACATAATCTTTAAGTATTGATACCTACATAATAAAGGCATTTTCTCTTCATTATTATGAAAGGTCGATTACAATACTGAGTTACTTCCTTTATTTGCATATTATAGTAATACAAGGAGTTCGTTTTTAATGAACATAACTCACTATCTTTACAAGATTTTTAAACCATAGCTAGCTATATATTTGAATAGATGATCACAAATTTTGCATTAAAATTTGAGTATTTGGTACTTGTTGTTGAACGAATGCTGACTTAAGTGCGAAATTGTCTTGAGCATCTAGTACACATGTACTCCTCTTATCTTCAATGTCTTCTTAAGGACAACATTCTCCATTACCATTAAACTACATGTGTATTGGATGCCCCAAATGCTTTTGCATTCAAGATAGCATGCTGACTTAAGTGTGAAATTGTCTTGAGGACCTAGTATACTTGTAGTTCTCTTTTCTTCAATGTCTTCTTAAGGATAACAACCTCTGTTGCCATTAAACTACATGTGTACTAGATGCTCAAAATGCTTTCACACTCAAGATAGCATGTTGACTAAGTGTGAAATTGTCTTGAGCATCTAGTATACATGTAGACCTCTTCAAGATAGCATGTGCACAACACAGTGCACTCGATACTCAAATTTCAATGCAAAACTTGTTTGTAGTATTTTGTATAATAACCATAGTGTACTATGGTTATGAGAGCCAGTAAAGATAGCCAGTTGTGTACATAAATAACGCGACCATTTGTTACCATAATGTACATATAAATGAAGTTAGTAAGTATTGAGATGCAACTTTCACCATCGTGAAGAAAGTAAACCAAGTTTGTAATCTACATATCAATGCAAAAGATGAACTAAAAGATAAGAAACATTATGATGAATGCTTGCTTGATGTCCTGTAAAGTCCCATTAAGGAAGATGTTAATGTTATAACTATTGAATAAATTCACAATATGTTGCATATTTAATTCTTGCTTGATGCAATGCAAAGTCCCATTAAGAAAAATGAACTTAATATTATAATTACAGAATAAATCCAAAATATATTGCATATTTAACTCCATCATAAATTCTCAAGCAAGCTATTTTGAAATCTATGTCTAGAAGTTAAAATCTTAATAAATTCTTTACCCCTATTTTTCATGGAGGACTTCGTCTTTGATATCTGGTATGATCTTGTATAAATGAACAATAAGTTGAAGATGAAATGATTTCTACATTTAGATAGAGTGGTGTCGTAAATATTAAACAAACAATATATTGAAATTGTGAACAAATTGTATTAAGTTTAGATCATATGTTTCACAAAAGAAATACTTTTGATGCATGACACCAAAAGTCACTTGTTCCACAAAAAAAAATTCTATTGAATGAGTTTGAAAACATGTGGACATAACACCAATAAGTTACAAATGAGCCCTATTCATGTTTACTTGTCCATTTATGGTTTCTAAATATCTTCGATTCCCTCCATTGTCTATGTCTCTCTCTGCTGCAGTTGAATTGTCTAGAGCTTGTCTTCGTCTTTGCTTTTGGGCTAGAAGAAAAGCAAGCTTGATTTTGGAGCTAGCAACTTTTCTTTTAGCATGCAGCCTCTGTAGTATGCCTCGGTAAAACCATCGGAAGACTTCCTTCAGACTATTTGCCTTCTAACTCCCTCCATAGTGTTGTGTGTGTCTGAAAAATGCATTACATGCCATGTAGTGAGACTTCTCCATGCCTTGGGTAGACCAAATTGCTGGGCATCCATACTTTTTGACAAAATAGGGAAGGTGGTTGTATATGATATGCTGTAAGACATAAGAATGCATAGTAAGTAATAAGAAAAAGAGGATCACACTTAAGTAAAAGAAAAAGACAGAACCTTACCATGTAGTGAGTTATATTGCAGGCTGTCCACGCGTCTTTCATTGACTTCCCAAAATGTTTAATTGCCTCCTCAAAGTTCTTGTAATCACTCTTTGTCCATGTTACTTTGTCACAGAACATGAAGAGTTGATCAAGAGACCTCCACACCTCTGCCTTCCTATTTCGTGCTTCCCCATCTGCCTCATGATCTTTCACAGCATTATGGACTTGCTTCCACAATCCATAATTAATCTTTGAAACTGTTCTACCTTGCCTTACTTGCTTACTGTGTTTGGGTCAAGACAAGAATCTTCTTGCCTTAACACCACCAATAGAGGGCTTGATTGGTACCTCCTTGCCATTGGTAGACTTTTTAAAATCCTTTGTGATTTGAACATCTCCTCCATGCAAACCTATATCGGATAACACTTTTTCCAATGCTTGAAGAGCATCCTTTCTATTTTTTTCGGGACGGAGTTTCCAAGAAAATCCAGTATATAAAAATACCAATTTCTCAATAATTCGACATAGACCATGCAATGTGCAGATGTGAACATTACATAGTGGAATGTCCAGACTGGCCTTGAAGTCAGGGTCAACTTTATCTCTATTAGGTGCTCTCTTCCACCATTTTGAATCCATTACTTGAGCTGATTCTATGCAGTAAAGACAAGGAGACTTTGAGTTGCCTCCTTTACTAATGTTATACATGCACTTAAGTGTTTTAAGATCCCCGGTGATGTGCCACTCTACTTGAAAATCACCTTTTCCTGCAACATGGAGATTCTCGCCTTGCACTTGTCTTTTGATTATTCTTGGTATTTCCGTGTGGTGAAACACCCAATCTAGTGTTTCATGGTCTTCGGTCTTCACCTGCAAGATTATAGAAAACAAAAGTCTCACTATAACAGATTTGAAAACAATGACCAAAATCAAGTATAAAACAAAAAATGATCATACCTGGAACGAGCCTAACCACCATATGTGTTTCTCTGACTGCACACTAAAATACTTCGAACTCGCTTCAGTCAATGATGTATCAATTGCTCCATTCATCAATGTAATAGTAACTCTTTCCATTTTCTTTTCCTTTACAACCTCACACTCATCCAGTTTGATAACAAATTTCAAAATGCCTTTGCACTCCTCAAATGTTATTCCATAAAGCTCGACCATTCTTCTTTGAAGTTGTTGTAGATCTACAAATATATTGTTCCAAGGATCATACACAGTGGTTCCTTTACCACCATGAAATATTTCTTCAATATGGATATATTGCCCAATAAATTCATCTATACTTTCATTCAAATGACCTCTTATCCTCCACACAGTTGCTGGATTTGGCATTAAAACTCGTTTAATCCTTTGATCTTTAAGTTGAGGATATCGCATGGAAAATCGAACTATATCCCTTCCTGCTAACTCCACTAACATCAAGAGCCTCTTGGATTATAGTGCCATCAACTTGATTATTGGATACAAAGTCCTCTACAACATTGCGTTTGACTATTTTGTATTTTTTTTCCTCAATCAAACCTTTTGCTACACCGCAAGAAAGCAATCCTTTCATTTGTTTAACAGGAAGAAGGTTCGGGTCCATATTTTCTTTTGCAGGCTCCAATAATTTCCTATAGTAACAACACAATATGCCTATATCATTCAGCACCTCCATTCTTGTTTTGCAATAATCGACGAAATAGATATAGTCATTTGAGAGCCTTTTTGAGTATACAAAATGATAAATTTCAATCTAACCTTACTTCCTGAATTCGTCGCTTGCATCCACCAGTCCCAGCCTTCAAATTTGCAATGTTTTTAATCTTCCTGCTACGTAGTCTGTCTCCAAGCACGGTTCTCTTCTTTCTTGTTCTTGTCAACTCTTTTTTACTCTTTGAATGCTCCTCAATTTCATTCTGCGACTGTTGCTCCAATTTTGCATGAATGGCTATCTCCTGCATCTTGGCCCCCTTTTCTTGTAGGTACATCATTTTATACATTTCCGCAAATGCAGACTGTGCTGAAATATAACCAAGAAGTCCATTTTGTCCATCGCCAGCAAACCTCAGTAATGTGGTGGGATTGACAAATGGAGGTGTAGAGTTTTTTACTTGACATTTTGGATATATGCTTCCATCGCACCATAAGTTAATATGTTGAAGCCCTTCTCTTCTCATATTTTCCCGCTGTTGAGCATTCAGCACCGTATCCTTTCATCTTTTTTGTACTGGAGCATATTGTTCTTCTAAGTCGATGTGAAGATGGTGTAATCGCTTCTTCTGAGATAGTGACTCACTAGTATCGGCCATTTTTTGTGCTTCTGAGGTTGTGAAGTTTGTTTTTCAATCTCATAGTCATTTTGTAACATGAATCGTGGAAGTGTGGCGGTATCCATGTGAATATTTTGAAAACTTGCAATCACCAAGTTCAATGATGGATTCTTTATGAAAGGCCTGCACACGTCGGCAAAAGAGATGCGGAATCTTTGGTAAACAAAAAAAAATCTAAGGAGATATTTAATGCAAAATCGTGTTAGTCAGACAAAAGATTATCTTATTCCTTTTTGAATTGACAGTTATGTAGTCCTTACTGATAGTTCTGAGCCACGTTTTCGTATTTTACTATTTTTGAGGTCTTTTAGGAGAGAAATAAATCAAAAAATAGTGAATTTCTTACAGGGCCCCAAAATGAGTTCCCTTTTTCCCTAATGCAAGTGTTGGGAGAGGGGATGGGTAGGGGTGAAGAGTGGGGAATAGAGAGGAGGAAAGCGAGGTTGTCGAATATAAGGTGGGAGGAGAAATTTTTGCTTTTCTCGCAATAGAGATGTGAAATAAAGCATCGCATAGGGTTTCGGATTTAAGCGCCTAGGTTGCTATATAGTGACATTGGTTAGTCGCTATATAGTGGCATTTATATCCAAAAAGGGTCGATATATAGCGACAGAACATGGCAAAGAGTCATTATATAGTGACAGAACAGGGCAAAGCGTCGCTATATAGCAATGGTTCAGGGCACTTATTGTCAGAAGAGAGAAAAGGAGCTCATGGGTGGCTATTTTTTGGATCTTAATAGATTTCCTTACAGCTCATGTTGTGATTTTGGAAGTGTGCAAATGGAAGGGACGAGTGGAAGCTCATCAGATGATGTGCCAATGCCCGGGAGCGTAGAGTGGCTTACGGAGAGGTTGTATTGTCATTGTACTCATTGCAAGCGAGAAGTACGACATCAACGTCGTATTGTCATGTGCCACTTGTGAGTGTATGGGGAGGAGCCTGAACCAATACCCACTATTGGTATTGCACGTGGTGATGGATCATCAGTAAGTCAATGCTATTTGAGTTCATGATTAATATTGGATACCATTATGACACGAAACCTTGAGATAAGATCTTATATTTACACAAAATCTTGAGACAAGATGAGGAGGGTGTGAGGGTGCGCATATACCTTCACACTTTGAGCAAGACTATGGTCTCCCAGATGTGCCAGACGATGATAATGGGATGGTGGACATGATGGATTCTATTCTCAGGGGTACTACATCACATGTACACGTGATGTTAGAGTCTGAGGTGAATATGCAAGAGTTGCAATCAACACAATTGTATGAGGGTGCTAGGATATCTAAACTACGGGCTTGTCTCTCAATCTTGAATCTACAAGCAAACTATGGGTGGTCGGATACAAGTGTCTCAGCCTTAATGAGGTTAGATTCTGCATTAATTTGACTCATTATTTGGGAGTTATTTGGATATTGTTTGTTTTGAGAATCATCATTATTCGAAGCCTATGTATGTTTGAATTGTGACTCTCTTTTATTATTCTCTCTTTTATCCTCTCTTTTTGTCTCTTGTCTCCTCTCTTTTTCTCTCTTATCTTCTCTTTTCGTCTCTTTTCCTCTCTTTTCTCCTCTCTTTCCTTCTCTTTTTTTCTCTTTTATCCCCACTTTTTCTCTTTTCACTTTCTCTCTTATCTCCTCTCTTTTTCTATCTTTTTTCTCCTCTCTTTTCTCCTTTTTCTCCTCTCTTTTTCTCCCTTTTTCTCCTCTCTTTTCCTCTCTTTTCTTCTCTCTTTCCTTCTCTTTTTTCCCACATGAAGCTTCAATAGCCTACCATTAAGCAAACAAATAGAGACTTCTATCACTCTAATTCAAAGAATGCAAGAGCCTATAAATGTTTGCTCAATGTCAGGCTGTAGGATTCTAAGCTTGCTCAATCTCTTACAGGTATTCTAAGCTATAGGATTAGTGACATGACTTCTTTGTTGCTTTGAGAATCATCATTGTTCGAAGCCTATGTATGTTTGAATTGTGATAGGTTGCTCTAGAAGATGTTGCCTGTACCAAATACCATGCCCATATCAAGAGATGAAGTAAAGAAGATGCTAACAATGGTGGGTATGGATTATGATACCATCCATGCTTGCCGTAATGACTGTATTCTCTTTTGTTGTGAGCATGGAGATTTGGCTAGTTGTCCGAAGTGTGGGGAACAACGATATAGAGATGACTTGCAGGGTGAGCAGATACTGGTAAAGGTCTTGAGACACTTTCCCATCATTGCAAGAATACAACACATGTTCCGATGCAAATCTATAGCAGAGTTGATGACTTGGCATGCATCTCATTGGTTCACTGATGACACATTGAGGATTCCCGTAGATTGTGCAGCTTGAAAGCACATAGACAATCAATGGCCAGACTTTGCGAGGGAGCCATACACTCGCCATACAGCTTACATCTTGGGCTCACCATGGATGGCATGAATCCTTTTGGGTTACGCTCGACATCTTGGTCGACATGGCCCATAGTCTTGGTGAATTACAATATCCCACCATGGCTAACAATAAATAAGGGACACCTCATGCTTGCACTACTTGTGCCAGGGAAGTACAAGGCCAAAAATATGGACTTTGACATGGCACCTTTGATATAGGAGTTACAGATCTTATGGAGAGAAGTGCGGGTCTTTGATATTTCTAGAGCTCCTAGACATACCAATGATATTTTGTTCAGGGGTATCTTGATGTGGACCATGCATGACTACCCAGGATATGGAGAGTGCGCAGGTATGTGGTTGTGTCTTTACATGTATAATATAGGATTAGGCCTTTATGGCTCTCTTTCGCATGCATGTCTTATACTAACACATTCATGCACACGTGCAGGACTTGTTACAAGTGGGTACCATGCTTGTCCTATTTGTGGACTGGGTTTGAAATCACTTGCATGATACTCCAAACATATGAGAAAAAATGTTTATGAAGGTCATGCTCGATACCTTCTGCTGGACCATCTCACGTGTGGAGGTCAGCTTGATCCACCACCACCATATTTGAAGGCAAGTGACTGGATTCAGGCTTGGAGGGCAAATGGAGAGGAACCTCCTCATGGTATGAAGAGGCTATTGATCTTTCACAAGCTTCCCTATTGGGGTCAGTTACAAATCAATCATCTCTTGGATCCCATGCATATCTTCAAGAATGTGGGGGCTACTATTTGGGCACACTTGGTTGTTCCAAAGACTCGAGAGGAGTGCGAGAAGACTTGTATGCTATGAATAGGATGTCTCATTTTGGTCCCCAAGTCTGTGCTTTGGGAAAAGTTATCCTCCCGAAAGCAACATGGATTCTCTCCACGAGAGAGGAGGCAACAGTCAAGGTAGACATTGCCTCTTTTCAAATACCCACAAGGTACATGCATTGCTTGAAAGGAGCATTTTCAAAGGAAAATAAGCTTAGTGGGCTCAAGTCCCATGATTGGCATAAGGTCTTACAGGTATTCTAAGCTATAGCATTAGTGTATCGATAATCGTGATGCATTAGTGTATCGATAATCGTGATGCATTAGTGTAATTATGATTATGTCATATTATTGACATGACTTCTTTGTTGCTTTGATAGTTTATCCTCCCAATTACAATAAAAGGGTGCTTACAAGCAGATGTTAGAAATGCTATATTCAAGATCAGTGGTATTGTGAGGTATGCTTACTATGAAATCGCATTGATTGCATTTTTTTCAATTTAATCTGAATAATCTGTAGACTGATTATGAATATATCTTACATGGGCATGTGAAATAGGTGGATATCTCAAAAAGAGATCTCCATATCGAGCATCCAAAAGGCTAGGGTGGAATCCATTGAAGCTGTATGCTTGCTTGAGAAGCACTTTCCCTTGAGCATTACGATAAGTGAAGTGCATTTGCTTGTGCACATAGTTGATGAGGTGGCCATTGCAGGTACCGTTCATAGTCGGTGGATATTTTTTCTCGAGCAGTTAATGAAAACTTTGAAGGGATTTGTAAGACAAAGAGCAAGACTAGAAGCAAGCATGGTAGAGGGATGGCTTGTGCAAGAGTCATTAGTATATATCATGGAGTTTCTTGTATCCACGGATCCTGATATGCTGGAAGCTTGGCATAACAAGGATGATGATCGCATCGTTGGCGAGGTTCCCCAAGGAAAAGGGATTGAAAGAAAGATGAGCAAAGAGCAAATGGAGAAATTAAATAAGTTTTGTATCCTCAATAGCAAGGAGATGCAAAAGTGGATTGAGAGATATGAAGCAGCCAAAGCAGAAAGAATAAATACAAGGACAAGATTCAGAGTAATGTACAAGCCATCGCAACCATATCCACGGGATCTTGCCCTTCTCCTCACTCACATGTCACTTGATTGGCTACAACTGGCTCTACGTAAAGCCGAACACGATGGAGAGACAATAAACGAGAGCGAGTGAGAGTTATCATCTGGATGTATGATGCATGTAAGTTTCTTATCTCTTGACATAATAAGTATTTATTTGTCGCAATATACGCTATAAAATAGATGCATCTTCATTGTTTTAATGATGCTCTTTTGTAGTACAAAAAGTACAGTGCATTATGGTCATATGGATGACATTTTCATGTGGAATGCATCGATTTAAAGAGAGTCACGTATGATTGTGGAGTCATGGCTAACTTCACACAAGATAGCCGAGCAAGTGCTTCGAATACCGATCTTCTCTCCTCGCAATTGGATTATTGTGGAACCATACATGAAATCTATGAAATTGATTTTAGACGATTTAGTATTTTCATTTTTGATATAAAATGGTTTAGAACTATTTACAACGGTCCCCATGTGACAATGAGAAAAGACCGTAGCGGTTTCTTTGCAATAGACTCCACCAAACTTTGGACTAATGAAAGTGATACTTTTCTTCTTCTCGAGCATTGAGAGCACGTGCATACGAATGATTTAATTAATTGAAGCTCTCATTTTTAAAGATCCATTGATACATGTACTTAAGCATAATTTCATATATGTAATTGATGGCATTTGGCACCCACCTTCAATATAGGTGGTTTTTCATCCGGATTGTTTTGATCCAAGATGGTGGTACATGATCCAAGTTGCACCACAAAGTAAGCAAATTTTTGAAGATAGAGATGTGGATATGGAGATGCCACTACCAATGCCAGATCCAATTGATCCAGATGGATCTAGCAAAGAAGACTAAGATCACAATATGAGCCAAGAGGAAGATGCACATAATGACATCGTATGAGAGGAAGATAGAGATCATGATATTGAGGAAGAAGATGACAATCATCAAGAATCACCACACTTTATTGAAGAAGATGATCAAGTACTTTTAGGTGAACGTACGATGCTAGAGTACGATGATGATATAGGAGATCAACTCGGTATAGAGTTAGAGATAGACTTGTTTGGCATGTTAAACTTGGCTCAGATGAAGCTGTTGATGTATACGCTCTTTATTGATTTTTTTCATCTCAAACTTGGACATGAATATATGAGCTTCAAAGGCTTGATGTACATGCTCTTGTACTTTTATTCTCTCAAAGGATCAAACATGTATGGAAAGGAAAAAAAATTTGTCATTGGGAAAAACTATCTTTTAAGGTTGGTATGAGAAAAAACACTCTCTCTAAAATATTGCTATAGGAAACTGTCTCAGTGTCGCTATATAGCGACCATTCACAAGTCTAATAAGTGTTGCTATATAGCGACCATTTACAAGTCTAATAAGTGTCGCTATAGCGATGCTCTTTAAACATCGCTATATAGCAACGTTTGCCTAAAGTCATTGTATAGCAACACTTAACGAATCTCGCTTTGATTACCGATGATTAGTGCCCCGCGCGCGTTAATCATTGGTACTTAAGCATCAGAATAGGACCCGTGTGTAGTAGTGCTAGATCATTACTAATATTTGATGAACAAAAACTTCATATATAAATATCCTACAATACCAACTTTAACATACACATCATCTCTACAAATGCATATAAAAAATCTATAAACTATGATTTTCTCCACTCCTATTTTAAATTTCAAGTGTCGTAAAAAGTATCTCCCTCCACACAATGCCATAAAAGGTATCTCCTCCACACAATGCCATAAAAAGTTGTCTCCGTCAATGATGTGTCAAGCCCTATATCATGCAATATTGTGTTTACTACTCCTTATTTTGATTTAGTTTACTTACTAATGGAAGGAAGTCATTCTAATTCTAAGTCAGTTAAAACTCTCTTTCCAAGGTTCAAGACGCAACAACCCTCATGCAAAAGTACTACATTCATTGACAATTCAAAAATACCCAAATCATGGATATATCTTAACAACTCTTTGCCACAAACAATTAAAGTTTAATAATATGAGACCATGGAAAAGAATCCAATATAAGGGAACTAGACACATGATTTAATAAATCTAGCAAAAGTCATCCTTTTATGATACACAAGACCATTCATTTGATAGATTTGTACAACTTGTACATTGAATCTTTATATAACATATATATCCTCTCTCTAGTTAAAAAGAATTTTAAAAGTGGTAATTTTAAATCTCATCACGTCCCTCTATATAAATATCAACAAATGTCTTATAAAGTGATTCGATTACTTTCCATGAAGTAAGGATTGCTCAGTAATTTTTATTTCCTTTCTATACAAAGTTATGATTATGTTAAATTATCTATAAATGCTTAATAGATGTGGTTTCATAGCTCTTTTAGATACAAGCACAAATGTGTACATCATTACTTTAAAGAAAAATAGGTATATACCTTACAGGTTCCTTGGATTATTTATGCTTGTTAAATACAAGGGATATTAAAATCTTTCCATCTCATATAACAAAGCTTTGTATGATTGCACTACTTTTTAAAACACTTATGCTACGTGGTAGAAATCTTTGGCTGACCTTTGGATCAAGCTAAGAATCTTAATGCATGTATCACCGTGACAAACTAATCCACATGTTAATGCAATATAAAATGTATAAGGCATACATGAAATCATAAGGAATAATCTAAAATTTATAGCAAGATTAGCTAGTACAATAGCACACATCAAGAGTGTGATTGATAATATCCTTTAAATAGCCAAATACATTAGTCAAACTCATGATATGGTTGTTTAAATTTTAAAAAAATTCATGTAAAGACTTATGAATAATGATGAGAGATGTCTGATCTCATTGCTTGGCTTACTACAAGGATGTACTAAAATTAATGAATGTAATGCGCCCATCAAGCACGTAGTCTTGTTTTTTAAAATAGATTTTGAAAGGACCTTGATCTTAGAAGTATGGATATCTCAATATGGACTTGAAAAGTAACATATCGTGGCATGCAAATGATTCTAGAAAAAGACATTTGATGCTTTAAAAGAACATAATTTGCTAATGAGAAGCTTTTATCTATGAGGCTCACATATTGTTTCAAAGAGCACAATTAGTTTACAAGGTAAAAAATTATTCCTCCAAATCTTATATGAATTTCTCTAACAAAGGCATATAGCCATTACATCAATTTGGAATTTAATAAATCTTAATTGCAAGTGTTAACATGCTCAAAGATAAGTACTATATGATTTCTTTAATGATTCTACCTAGGTTGATGTTGGTATGTAGAATTTTGAGATAACTTCTCCTATAATTGGCTCTATAGGGATTAAAATAAGAGATGAGTTTTATGAAAAATAAAATGTTCCTAAAATAAGGTTTATCATGGATCGTGACAAATGGAGAATCAATTCTTTGTTGAAAATTGTAGCACTAAGGTACAAGGGTTATTGAGGATATGTCATAATCATAGTTAGTATTAATTAGAGTTCCTGTATAAGGATTGAGGTATAGGTCATACATAAGTGATGGGGACAATGGAAAGCTCACTATATGAGGAATGCATTTAAGGGAAGAAACAGAGTGCACATTATAGTATGGACGTATGTTTTAAAGGGCATATTTATAGAGGTCCCCTTAAATATACAAGAAGGCTCATAAGGTTGCATGGTCAAAGAAAAGTATCACAAGAGAACATGGAAGTAAATTTGGCGGCATTTGCCAATATTATGAAGGAGAGGATTCCGTTCCATCTTATGAGGGAGTCTCAAGGAGTCCCTTCCCTTCTTCCTCATTCCTTCACTTCAACACTGAGTTGAGGCCGTACATGACATGTGATTCGAGTGGCCATGAGTGCCCAAAGAGCATGATTTTTTACCATCTAGGCTATAGAGAGTACCCAAAATAACGTTTAGTGATGTTCCCGTACCTCCACTTTTGACCATATGCTGCAAGAGAAGAGAAACCTATAATCCATGACTCAATGAGGCATTCTTGAACATTTTGGACCAACCCCAAAATAAAGTTTAGTAATGTTCCCAGAGTTCCCCACATGGGTTTTCTTTTACTCCGAATTTATTAATTCTCTTTCCACATGGGAATACCTCTTAAGAAGGGAAATTTCCAAGGGACGAGCACGTTGTTCCTGGGCCTTCCATTGTAAAATGTGAAAAGTAGGGGAGTACGAGGTGTAAAGTTACACGGATATGCTCACATATAAACAACCAACGTAAAATCTATGCGCTCATCCATGCACATGGGGCTTTCATTGGATTTCGTGCTCACTTTAGTCTTCGCCTCCTTTGAGTTCGTGGCCCGCTGCTGCTGCACGCGGAAATGGATTGCTTGCTTGCTGTAGCCTTTGTGGCTGCCGAACTTTTGCAGGTTGACTCACGTCCAAAAAGCCAAAGATTCACACTCCAGACAGTATCGCTTGATGTCTGAGAGGACTTGTGACAATAAACAAAAGAGACGGCCGAGGAATACGTTACGCGAGCTTGGTACAAAACGTCATGCGAGTGGGTGCCGCCCGAATGAGCCAGCAGCTACTGCTCAAGGGAAAAATTATCGGGCGATAGAGAAGCATGAGTTGTATGGGGAGGGAGGTGGAGAAAGCGATGGTGGGGGTGGAGATTACTCCTGCAGATGTGAGCGAGGTGAGGGGATGCTTCGGTTCTACGACAGATGCCAAGAGAACAATTAGGACTAGAACGCTGATGATCCTAAAGTATGTGAAAATCAGAGTGAGCTCTGCTGAAATGCTCGAAAGAGGAAGGGAGAAAGAGAGGAGGAGGAAGAAGAAATCAGAAGCTTTTCAACCAATTAACGGGTGGGGGGGACAGTGAGAGATTCCCAGAAACTGGCTATGGCGGTCTCATCCACATACACAATATATGTCTGTCTACAGTTTGCATTGCTGATTGTTGCTCATGAACTAGCTACGTATCGATGATTGCATTGCTGATTGTTATTCATGAACTAGCTACGTATCGATGATTGCATTGCTGATTGTTATTCATGAACTAGCTACCATGTTTAGAGTTTGCATTGCTGATTGTTATTCATGAACTAGCTACGTAACGATGTATACATTCTGAATTGCTGATTGTTGCTCATGAACCATGTTTAGAGTTTGCATTGCTGATTGTAGTTCATGAACTAGCTACGTATCGAAGCCATGCAGCTCACAATCTTATTATCTTATCTTGTCGCCCCGGAGCCTGGTTTGATCTACAAGGTTCCGTGCTATGTGCGCGCGGCCGCCTTCTTCAATTCGATGGAAACATTTCTGTGTGGTGCTTGTGGAAAGCAGCATCGTTATGGCTGCTGTCGTTGCCATCACGAGAATCCAGCAGCAGAGTTCTCGTGACACACACACGGGGGGTTGAAGTTTGAAACCGGAGTCAACAATCAATCAACCCCTCTCTCTCTCTCTCTCTCTCTTTCACTGTGTTCGTATAAACTTTATGCAGGGGAGCAGTCATAATAGCCAACCTTTCTGTACTCTCTTTGCTGTATAGATCCCTGCTTGCAAATGCTCTACACAAACTCACATCATCACAGCGTTCTTCATCACCGTTACTCATAATTCGCGTTCTTGTCCGAGTTCTTCTTCTTCTTCTAAGACTTTTTCTTGCTCATCGTGCAGCTTGTTGTGCTCTCTCGCTCTCACGCTCTCTCTCCCTTCCTCTCTCTGTCTCTCTCTCTTTGGCACACAAAATGGTCTTCTTGAAAGGCTTGGAATCTTCCTGGGTTCCCAGGAAAATTAGCTTTCCCTTTCATGTGGGCTGACCACATCAACCACTTGAATCTTATCAATGTGGGAAGAAACTGCTGGGGTCGCATACAAGATCTGGTGGATATATGTGCAAAAGAGTCGACGCGAACCAATGCTCTCTCTCTCTCTCCGTCTGTGTTCATCTTCTTCCCTTGCGCTGTCTCCCGTTTTTGGGTGTTCAGACTCCAGTCCCCAGTCCTAACGATGCCGAAGAGAAGACGAACAAAGAGATAAGACAAGGATCTTCTCTCCCTCGATCTTTCTCACAGCACTCACTCACACCCAAGGATGCTGCTGTCCTGGTCGTAGTGGGTAGTATTGGTGATGGTTGTCTTGTCCTGCGTCACACCATAGCAAGCTCGTCCTGCTTGATTCGTCATCTCCGATCACTCCCACTCTGAAATTCCGTTCATCGGTCCTTTGGCGCACCTACAATAGATTCATCACATCCCCCCAACTCCCCACTTTCCATAGCCTTATCTGCACAAATTCAACTCGTAGCCTGCTCGAATGCAGCAATGCCCGGCCTTCCAGCACCTGCCATGCTTCGCCTTCACAGGTCTTTGCCCTCCCTAGTGATCATCCCAGCTTTACATCATCTCCTCTTCTCACTGTTTTTCATGCCTCCTGTTCTTGAATTTGCATTCTCTTCTTCCTCCTCCCAGATCCCTGTCTCCATGCTCTACAACCTCTCGGCTCAGTTCAATTCTACCTGTCGTCTCCCAGCGAATTCTAACGACAATCTCCTGATCGATCCCATCCTCCTCAGCATAAATGGCAGCTTTGCCTGGGAATTTAGCTCCAGTTCCTCCGATGAATTGTTCTTCTGCTCCCTGTCCATCGTGTGCTACAACTGCAATCAATATTACCCCGCTTGGAGTGCCTCTTCCCAGCAGACAGGCGCAATCGTATCAGGAGCCCATATACTTCAATTGGGAAAGAGCGGAAATCTCGAGCTTCGGGACTCGACAGGCTTACTTCTTTGGTCAAGCAACGCAGGCGGTGTTACAAGCATTGAGCTCCTCGAGACGGGCAATCTCCTGCTCCTCGACAGCACAAATTCTATCGTGTGGCAGAGTTTTGATCATCCGAGCAACGTGCTGTTGCCTGGACAGGTTCTCACTCCAGGGATGAGATTAGTTGCTGGTGATTATTCTGCTGTCATGGAACCCGGAGGGCTGGCCTTATAACGGGTGGCCCGTTGACAAGGGACTGAGTCTCAGTCCGCCCTCCTTCATCATCACCTTCAGATTCGACATCGGCAGCAAGGAGGATGTCCTTGCCCTCTTTTGGGTCAAGGGGGAGCAACCCTTTGACATCTCTAGGACCTAACCAAGGGGAGCAGCCCATGGTAAGGATGGACTCCCCAACTATGGCTCTAAAGGGTTCAATTCAAACGGATATTTGAATTGATTGGCCCTTCAAAGTGACTGTTGGAGAAAAGGGTACCAAATGAGGAATGAAGCCTTGATGAAGGCGGCTGAATGTTGGAGCCAAGGGATATACTCCCTCCAAAAATCAAATACACACAGACACAGGGGATCAGAGAATTCCAGGACGTCAGAGCTTGGGAGAGACCGTGAGCTGCGAGCTCCTGCTGTAACCCTGGAGAGTGTTGTGAGGTTTTTGCTTCAGCATCAAAGAGATGCTCCCAATGTAATCTTACCCTGTGGTGTTTTGTCCACAAGGCCTCTTCTTTTTAGAATAGAAGACATTCGTTGTCCCTCTCTGAGTGTTTTTGGTTCCATGCGTTGAGGTAGATAAGATGCGTGCATTGTTCCCCTCTCCCTTCGTCGAGCGTTGAGTGTGCAGGTGGTCTCAGCAGCCCTCCTTCGAGCCAGGGCTTCCCCTTGGCTTAAGGAAGGAGCCTACAAACCGGCAGACCGATAGGTAGCCTGTGGGAAGAGCCGTGTCCGTCGAAGTGCTCGCTCAGGAGGTCATTTCGTCGACGCAGAGAGTTGCGTGACCAGTACAGGGATCCGTTTGATCCCAGAATTCGTGTAGGTCTGAAGACCCTCCTGAATATCTCTCCTACAAGGTTACAGAGCCCGCGGAGCTCAGACGAGGGTGAACCAGCCGACCGAGACCCCGCCGTCGCGTAATGAAAGGTGACGGAACTGCAGTTCCGTCACGTCAAAGCTGTGGCAGCTTCACACAGCCTCTCCAAAGATCCATTGATCGAGCCCACCGGTGCAGAGCATCGCCTCACCGACGAGATCACCCGACCGGACACATGATCATAGCAGTGCACCGGATTGCACAAACCAACCCGACGGACTTTTAGACCGTTGACGGACTCCTTCGACGAAGAACGACGGAAAAGTTGAGGAGAGTTCCCACGACCGTTTCAGAGCGCCATTGCCAGCACCTTCGTACGTACACATCCCCACAGGCCTGAGGAACCCGGGCGATGCCAGAAGCCGACCTTTCGACGTGTGCATGGGATGGGGAGGTCGCCATAGCTCCAGCTACCCAGGTCTTCTATAAAAGCATATGGGCAGGAATGGATCACAAGCAAGGCCACAGCCCCGGTGGTTAGCCGGGCCGTGAGGTATTCGCAGCATCTTCGCACAGGTCGCGGGTTCGAGTCCGGGCAGGGGAGTGCAGATCAAGCCGACGAGGGGGCCGACCCCCTTTTGCTGGTTATCAGAGGATACAATATAGCCAAGAAGCCGCGATTGGTTACACTAACCAAGTGTTGGCTCCGTGGCTAGCCCAATGACAGGCGCTGCGGGTTAGTTCCTGGCGGTTCTGAGTTCGAGTCCTGAGCGCGGTGGTGCACAACCTTTTTGAGAGCACCCGCGTTCGGGCAAGGATAGATTTTAGTCAAGGAGTCGTGCTCGGTTACACCAACCAAGAGTTGGCTCAGTGGTTGGCACTTCGAGTCTGTGCAAGGAGGTCGAGGGTTCGACTACCATGTTCGGCCGCGCAGGTTTTTGGAACGCCAGCGTGGAAGCAAGTACACTATACATATAAGTGGGTGGTCTTTAGTTACAATAACTAAGACCAAGCCACTTGACTAGCTCAACGACAGGTTTTGCGCATAGTTACTTCGAAGTCCTGAGTTCGATTCCTGGTGGTTGGCCATCCTTTTGGCACAGTCCGTTAAATCTGGAGGAACTGCCAGCTTATTCAACTAGCCAGATAAGTGGTTTTTGGAAACCGACTTCACAGGTGTTTTCCCCCTCTTGTCCTGAGTTTCCGGAGCAAGCCTCGGGCCTTACTTTTGCTACGCGACACTTCAGCAAGTGTTTTGGGAAAGAGAGGTCCTTCAAGGCTGTAGCTCTTGGGAGGAGCTCTATGCCTTTCTTCTGAGCGTCTGAAGGATCAGGGCACCTTTGTGAAGGTGAAGGACAGTCAATCAGGCGGAGGTTCCCGTCAACAAGGCAGTTGCAAGTCCAAGAGGTCAAGCAGGTACTTTGGGATCCCGGTAGGGGACCAAACCGGGGAGCAAAGGAAAACAGAAAAGTGAAAAAAATTTAGGGAAAACTTTGCCCTTGTGACAGTGGTATCAGAGCTGAAGGAACTGAGCAGAGTCAGTTCCCCAAAGGTATCAGCTTGATAGGAATTGGGAAGTCAAGGGAATTGACAGTTTTCTCCCACCTTCTGCATTTTCTCAGAACAGACAATCCAGCCCATTTGAAGGCCATCTCTCATGGGTGATTCAAATGAAGTAGCTGGTGCTGAGCCAAGCAACACCCAGAGCAGAACCAAGCTCAAATTCCGTGAGCATGATGCAAGGCTTGAGGCCATAGAGCTTGCTCTAACTAAGTTGCAGACCAGCCAGGGGCTGCTACAGCAGCAACTCTTAGAAGCCAAGATAGAGCTTGCCCATGTGATGAGCAAGCTAATCAAGGATGATGGGGTCGGACCATCCGGAAGGCATCGAGTCAAGCTCAAGGAGCCCGAACCATACACTGGCGCACGAGAAGTCAAGGTATTAGAGAACTTCATCTACGACATGCAGCAATATCTTGCCCTTGCCAAGATAATTGAGCCCGAGGAGCAAGTGCTTCATGCCTCAACCTACTTGGTGGACGACGCCAAGCTTTGGTGGAGAAACTACAAGGAAGATGAGAGAACCCACCGCAACACTTACACAATTTCCACGTGGGAGGAGCTCTCACAAAGGTTGAGGTTGCAGTTTCTGCCCTCCGACATCGAATGGAAGGCTCGGGATGCCTTGAACAGTCTCAAACACACCGGAACCCTGAGGGATTTCATCAAAGCTCACTCCTCCCTCATGCTACAAATCAAGGAGATGAGTGAGGCCGATCGACTTTACTACTTCATCAAAAGGCTGAGGCCTTGGGCACATGATGAGCTCATGAGGGAGCATGTAAAGACGGTGGCTGAAGCATACAAGGTAGCAGATCACCTCACCGATTGGCAAGAGAAACAACATGGTGGTGAGAGACAAGGTCAAGCCAAGCCCAAGCCAAGTGGACAAGGGATTCCCCCATTCAAGAAGAAAAAGTTCAAGCGGTTTGGCTCTAAAAAGAAGAAGTACCGTCCTATGGGAGAGGTTCCAGCTGAGCAGACCAAACCTAAAGCTACTACCACTCAAAAAGGTAAAGGTAAAATCAGTACTGTCCAGCCCAAAAGTAGTGTGGGATAAGCAAAGGCTTCGTCGAGTCTTTCAGCCCCCAAAGGTAGTGGTTGTTACATCTGCACAGAGGCACATTTTGCCAGGGATTGCCCTATGCGAGTCATTACAAACTATCCAGGAAACAGAAAATGGACAGCCCACTCAAACCATGACACCCCTTCAACTTCTAGGGGCCATGAGTGAAGATAAGGTAGCCTGTGATCTGTTGTTCAGTACTCCTACAGTAAACGGACGCCCAGTGAGGGCTATGGTGGAGAGCGGGGCTAGCCATCACTACTACACACGCATCCTATTGCGACGTTTACGTACCGACGATTGGCGCCCGCTTAGCGTTAATCGTCGGTATAAAAATCGGGTGTCGTAAATCGTCGCTATATAGCGACTTTTAAAGGTCGCTATATAGCAACACTGAGACAATATATTATAGCGACGTTTTACAGAGAGGTTTTTTTTTTTTTAAAGCCTTAAAATTTATTTTCTTCCAATGACAAAATTTTTTAAATTTTCATACATGTTTGAGCTCATAGAGAATTAAAAAATGAGAGCATGTACATCAAGCCTTTGAAGCTCATATATTCATGTCCAAGTTTGAGATGAGAAAAATCAAATTAAATAAGAGCATTTACATCAACTGTTTCATCTTGAGCCAAGTCTAAGGCGCCAAGCAAGTCTATCTCCAACTCTATACCGAGTTGATCTCCTATATCATCATCGTACTCTAGCATCGTACGTTCACCTAAAAGTATTTGATCATCTTCTTCAATTAAGCTTAAGTGTGGTGATTGATCTTGACGATTGTTGTCTTCCTCGTCAATATCGTGATCTCCATCCTCCTCCCGTGCGATGTCATTATGCGCATCTTCCTCTTGCCTCATATGGTGATCTACATCTTCTTCGCTAGATTCATCAATTGGATCCGGCATTGGTAGTGGCATCTACATATCCACATCTCGATCTTCAAAAATCTGCTTACTTCGTGGTGCAACTTGGATCACGTACCACCATCTTGGATCAGAACGATCCGGATGAAAAACCACCTATATTGAAGATGAAAAATCACGTGCCAAATGTCGTCAATTATATATATATCAATGGACTTAAAAAATGAAAGCTTCGACTAATTAAATCATTAGTATGCACCTGCTCACAGTGCTCGGGAAGAACAAAAGTATCACTTTCATCGGTCCAATGTTTGGTGGAGTCTATTGCAAAGAGACCACTACCATCTTTTCTCACAGTCACATGGGGACCGTTGTAAGTAGTTCTAAACCATTTTACATCAAGAATGAAAATAGTAAATCGTCTGAAATCAATTTCATAGATGTCGCGTATGGTTCCGCAATAATCCAACTGTGAGGAGAGAAGATTGGTATCCGAAGCACTTGCTCGGCTATCTTGTGTGAAGTTAGCCATGACTCCACAATCATACGTGACTCTCTTTGAATCGATGCGTTCTACGCGAAAATGTCGTCCATATGACCATAATGCACTGTACTTTTTGTACTGTAAAAGAGCATCATTAAAACAATGAAGATGCACCTATTTTATAGCATATATTGCCACAAATAATTACTTAATTACATCAAGAGATAAGAAACTTACATGCACCATACATCCAGATGATAACTCCCGCTCGCACTCGTTTATTGTCTCTCCATCACGTTCGGCTTTACGTATAGCTAGTTGTAGCCAATCAAGTGACATGTGAGTAGGGAGAAGAGCCAGATCTCGTGGATATGGTTGTGATCGCCTGTACATTACTCTGAATCTCGTCCTTGCATTTATTCTTTCTGCTTTGGCCACTTCATATCTCTCAATCCACTTCTGCATCTCAGGGCTATTGAGGATACAAAACTTATTGAATTTCTCCATTTGCTCTTCGCTCATCTTTCTTTCAATCCCTTTTCCTTGGGGGACCTCGCCAATGATGCGATCATCATCCTTGTTGTGCCAAGCTTGCGGCATATCAGGATCCGTGGATGCAAGAAACTCTGTGATATATACTAATGACTCTTGCACAAGCCATCCCTCTGCCATGCTTGCTTCTGGTCTTGCTCTTTGTCTTACAAACCCCTTTAAAGTTTTCATAAACCGCTCGAGAAAAAACATCCATCGATTATGAACGGTACCTGCTATAGCCACCTCATCAACTATGTGTACAAGCAAGTGGACTTGAGTTGTCATAATGCTTGAGGGAAAGTGCTTCTCAAGCAAGCATACAGCTTCGATGGATTCCACCCTAGCCTTCTCGATGCTCGATATAGAGATCTCTTTTTGAGATATCCACCTATTTCACATGTCCATGCATATGTAAGATATTTGAGATATCCACCTATTTCACATGTCCATGAAGAAAATACATAATGCGAATTGATAGTAAGCATACCTCACAATACCACAGATCTTAAATATAGCATTTCTAACATCTTCTTGTAAGCACCCTTTTATTGTAATTGGAAGGATGAACTATCAAAGCAACAATGAAATCATGTCAACAATATAACATAATAATAATTACGCTAATGCATCACTATTATCGGTACACTAATTCTACTTAGAATACCTGTAAGACCTTGTGCCAATCATGGGACTTGAGGCCACTAAGCTTATTGTCCTTTGAAAATGCTCCTTTCAAGCAACGCATGTACCCTGTCGGTGTTTGAAAAGAGGCAATGTCTGCCTTGATCGCTGCCTCCTCCCTCGTAGAGAGGATCCACGTTGCTTTCGGGAGGACAACTTTTCCTGAAGCATGCACTTGGGGCCACAAACGAGACATCCTATTCATAGCACGCAAGTCTTCTCGCACTCCTCTCGAGTCCTTGGAACCAACCAAGTGTGCCCAAATGGTAGCCCCCACATTCTTAAAGATATGCATGGGATCCAAGAGATGATTGATTTGTAACTGACCCCAATAAGGAAGCTCGTGAAAGATCGATAGCCTCTTCATACCAGGAGGAGGTTCCTCTCCATTCTCCCTCCAAGCTTGAATCCAATCACTTGCTTTCAAATATGATGGTGGTGGATCAAGCTGACCTCCACGTGCGAGATGGTCGAGCGGAAGGTATCGAGCATGACCTTCATAAACATTTTTCCTCATGTGTTTGGAGTAGCGTGCAAGCGATTTCAGAGCGGGTCCACAAACAAGACAAGCATGGTACCCACTTGTAACAAGTCCTGCACGCGTGCATGAATATGTTAGTACAAGACATGCGTGCAAAAGAGAGTAAAAAAAGCATAATCCCTCATTGTACATGTAAAGACATAACCACGTACCTGCGCACTCTCCATATCCTGGGTAGTCATGCATGGTCCACATCAAGATACCCCTGACTAAAATATCATTGGTATGCCTAGGAGCTCTGGAAATATCAAAGACCTGCACTCCTCTCCATAATATCTGTAACTCCTCTATCAAAGGTGCCATGTACACGTCCATGTTTTTTGCCTTGTACTTTCCTGGCACAAGTAGTGCAAGCATGAGGTGTCCCTTTTTTATTGTTAGCCATGGTGGGATATTGTAATTCCCCACGACTATGGGCCATGTCGACCAAGATGTCGAGCGTAACCCGAAAGGATTCACGCCGTCCATGGCTAGCCCAAGCTGTAAGTTGCGTGGCTCTCTCGCAAAGTCCTATGTGCTTCCAAGCCGCACAATCTGCGGGAATCCTCAATGTGTGATCAGTGGACCGATGAGATGCATGCCATGTCATCAACTCTGCTATGGATTTGCATCGAAACATGTGTTGTATTCTTGCAATGATGGGAAAGTGTCTTAAGACCTTTACTGGTATCCTCTCACCCTGCAAGTCATCTCTATATCATTGTTCCCCACACTTTGGACAACTAGCCAAATCTCCATGCTCACGATGAAAGAGAATACAATCATTACGGCAAGCATGGATGGTATCATAATCCATACCCACCATTGTTAGCATCTTTTTCGCTTCATCTCTTGATGCGGGCATGGTATTTGGTGCAGGCAACATCTTTTGGAGAAACCTATGACAAAGACACTATCCAAATGATGATTCTCAAAACAAACAATATCCAAATAATGAGTCAATCAAATTAATGCAAGGGCTAACCTCATTAAGGCCGAGACACTTGTATCCGACCACCCATACTGTACTTGTAGATTCAAGATTGAGAGACAAGCACGTAGTTTAGACATCCTGGCACCCTCGTACAATTGTGTTGATTGCAACTCTCGCATTTTCATCTCAGACTCTGACATCACGTGTGCGTGGGATGTAGTGCCCCTAAAAATGGAATCCATCATGTCGACCATACCCTCGTCGTCATCCGGGAGACTATAGTCTTGTTGAAAGTGAGAAGGTATATGTGTACCCTCGTCACCCTCGTCATCCTGTCATAAGCTCATTCGTGTAAATAGAAGATCTTCTAATTCCGGGTATACAATAAGATTGCGAACTTAAATAGCTTTGACTTACCGATGATCCATCAACATGTGCAACACCAACGGGGGGTACGGCTCCTCCCCATACATCCGCAAGTGGCACATGATAATACGACGTTGATGTCGTACTTCTCGCTTGCAATGAGTGCAATGACAATATAACCTCTCCGTAAGCCACTTCGTGCTCCCGGGCATTGGCGCATCATCGGATGAGCTTCCACTCGTCCCTTCCATCTACACTTGTAAAACCAAAACATAAGCATGAAGAGGAGATGTACACAATTATGAGCATAGCATGTTTAATTTGAGCTTCTCTTGAGGCTATATAAAAAGAATGACATCGCTATATAGTAAGGATTGAAACAAAAAATCCTATATAGTAAGGCTATGTAGTAAGAGGAGATATTGACAATTATAGGCATAGCATGTTTGAGCTTCACAAGAGGCCACACCAAAAAATAAATAGTAAGCGTTGCTATATAGCGACGCTCTGTTCCGTCGCTATATAGCGACGTTTTTAATTTAAAACGTCGCTATATAGCGACGCTTTAAATTAAAATCGTCGATATATAGCGACGAATAAGCGTCGCTATATAGCGACGCTGTGGGTTAAAACCCGAAAGCATAAGCTCATGCTTATGCTCATGCGGAAAAAGAGAAGGAGCTTATGTGCTTAAGCATAAGCATAAGCATAAGCTCATGCTTATGCTCATGCATGAGCATGAGCTTATGCGCAAGTTTCCGCATAAGCTTATGCGGAAATAGAGAATGAGAGAAGCTTATGCTTCTCTCATTCTCTTTTTCCGCATAAGCTCCTTCTCTCTTTCCGCATAAGCTCATGCGCTTTTTCCGCATGAGCATAAGCATGAGCTTATGCTTATGCTTATGCATAAGCATAAGCATAAGCTCATGCTTATGCTCATGCATGAGCATGAGCTTATGCGCAAGTTTCCGAATAAGCTTATGCGCATAAGCATAAGCATATGCTCATGCATGAGCATGAGCTCATGCGCAAGTTTTCGCATAAGCTTATGCGGAAATAGAGAATGAGAGAAGCTTATGCTTCTCTCATTCTCTTTTTCCGCATAAGCTCCTTCTCTTTTTCCACATGAGCATAAGCATGAGCTTATGCTTATGCTTATGCTTAAGCATAAGCATAAGCATAAGCTCATGCTTATGCTCATGCATGAGCATGAGCTTATGCGCAAGTTTCCGCATAAGCTTATGTGGAAATAGAGAATGAGAGAAGCTTATGCTTCTCTCATTCTCTTTTTCCGCATAAGCTCCTTCTCTCTTTCTGCATAAGCTCATGCGCTTTTTCCACATGAGCATAAGCATGAGCTTATGCTTATGCTTATGCATAAGCATAAGCATAAGCTCATGCTTATGCTCATGCGCTTTTTCATAAGCATAAGCTCATGCTTATGCTCATGCATGAGCATGAGCTTATGCGCAAGTTTCCGCATAAGCTTATGCGGAAATAGAGAATGAGAGAAGCTTATGCTTCTCTCATTCTCTTTTTTCGCATAAGCTCCTTCTCTTTTTCCGCATGAGCATAAGCATGAGCTTATGCTTATGCTTATGCATAAGCATAAGCATAAGCTCATGCATGAGCATGAGCTTATGCGTAAGTTTCCGCATAAGCTTATGCGGAAATAGAGAATGAGAGAAGCTTATGCTTCTCTCATTCTCTTTTTCCGCATAAGCTCCTTCTCTCTTTCCGCATAAGCTCATGCGCTTTTTCTGCATGAGCATAAGCATGAGCTTATGCTTATGCTTATGCTTATGCATAAGCATAAGCATAAGCTCATGCTTGTGCTCATGCATGAGCATGAGCTTATGCGTAAGTTTCCGCATAAGCTTATGCGGAAATAGAGAATGAGAGAAGCTTATGCTTCTCTCATTCTCTTTTTCCGCATAAGCTCCTTCTCTCTTTCCGCATAAGCTCCTTCTCTATTTCCGGATCCGCATAAGCATGAGCTTATGCTTATGCTTATGCTTAAGCATAAGCATAAGCATAAGCTCATGCTTATGCTCATGCATGAGCATGAGCTTATGCGCAAGTTTCCGCATAAGCTTATGCGGAAATAGAGAATGAGAGAAGCTTATGCTTCTCTCATTCTTTTTTTCCGCATAAGCTCCTTCTCTCTTTCCGCATAAGCTCCTTCTCTATTTCCGCATCCGCATAAGCATGAGCTTATGCTTATGCTTATGCATAAGCATAAGCATAAGCTCATGCTTATGCTCATGCATGAGCATGAGCTTATGCGTAAGTTTCCGCATAAGCTTATGCGGAAATAGAGAATGAGAGAAGCTTATGCTTCTCTCATTCTCTTTTTCCGCATAAGCTCCTTCTCTCTTTCCGCATAAGCTCCTTCTCTATTTCCGCAACGCATAAGCATGAGCTTATGCTTATGCTTATGCTTAAGCATAAGCATAAGCATAAGCTCATGCTTATGCTCATGCATGAGCATGAGCTTATGCGCAAGTTTCCGCATAAGCTTATGCGGAAATAGAGAATGAGAGAAGCTTATGCTTCTCTCATTCTTTTTTTCCGCATAAGCTCCTTCTCTCTTTCCGCATAAGCTCCGCGCAGATGAGCGATGAGGAGGCAGCGAGATTCTTCTCTCTGCTCTCTCAGAGGACCTCCGCAATTCCTTCCCCTACACCGACGGGTGGACGTACTGCCCAGCCATCCCCTCGCGCCTCTTCGACCGCGGGATCATCACCTACGCATGCCTCCCGCAAGGGAAGGAAGAGTAGGATGGGCGGCTCATGTTGTGCTGACTCAGGAGATGTAGACGAGTCAGTACACTCACGCTCCTTTAGGTCTCCACTTGGTCCGGAGACACAGTATCAGTCAGGTCCCTTTCCCTCTCCTACTCCCATAGCTACTCCTCGATCCAAAAGCAGTCGCGCAGCTTCCACTCCTTCAGACTCTGCTACCGTCAGTCCCCCTTACCCATCAGGGGATCTCTCCTATCAAATCACATCTGCCGGAGAGATCATAGAAGACAAAAAGGGCAAAGCAGTGATGGCCGCCATGAGGCGGTTGATGAGTCATCACTTCAAGAGCGGCATAAATATCGATTGGCGGTATCAAGATGCCCAAAAGAAGCAGTCGGTGATCGATGAGTTAAAACAAAGATATCCTAATCCGCCAAATGTGGAGTTTAATAACAATTATATGCTCGAGCGCATGGGTTTGGTCCTAAAGCATCGCAGATCAACCATGCGTACTTCCATTACAAAGGGGTTGGCTAAACCCAGCTGGGCAGACAAAGCTGATTGGAAGTACTTCAAGCTCAGGGGAGTCACTATGTATGAACCCTCTATATCACGTGCGTTCGAGGCCTATTTGTAAAATCCCTTATCTGTAAAATTTTCCTTAATAAAACGTACCCTTTTTCTATACAAATCTGTAAATTTTTTTACATTTCATTTTAAATTCTCCCTTATGTATATTAATTTTTGAGAAATTTAGGAATTAAAAATATCCTTCTGTTGAACTCACATGATAGGGTTACATATGATGAGTGACCCCCCCGAGACTTCAAGAAGCAACATAGGGACCATCCCAAAATGTTCGAGGGTCAGAGGAGGGTTGCGAAGAGACGGCTGGACGTCGTAGGTACTTCGCACTTTGGTGCAGGCGGACGGTATGCGTTCGAGGCAACCGTGGTAAGTTTACTTCTTTCCATTTAATGTATTGTTCTATTTGTTTTACTTACATATTACATGCACTTTAGCTAACTCTAACTCTCGTAAATTGGATCCACAGCAAGCTGCGATGGGTCATCTTCCTACGGATGCAGAGACGCGGCGCGCATTTCGGATAGGAACCAAGCCGTGGTTCATTGAGCAAGAGGCAATGGGAGCGACAGTCGATTGGGCTGAGGTGGCTGCTCGCACGGTATAAGTTTACTCCTACTTGTAATCTCACTTTTTAATTTAAGTTCCAATCTAATTTTCGATTTATATGGTTCACTCTTAGGGTCAAAGCTCAAGCGTCCCATCATCAGAGACGAGCGATCAACAGGGGCAAGGATCGGACGCAGGTGTCGAGGACGAGGGAGAAGACGCAGGTGTCGGGGACGAGGGAGAAGATGCAGGTGCCGAGGACCAGGGAACAGCCCAACAAAGACGATTCGGATTCGGATTCGGATTAGTAGTGGTAGTAGCATTTTGTATATCCGCTCGTTAGAGCAATTTTGTATCGCCCTTTCACAGGGTAATTTTGTTACAAACACAGTTGTATATGTATATGCATTTCTTCCTCATCGTTCACAAGAACAATTTTGTATCACCCTGCAAGCAAGGGAAATTTTGTTATAAAAAACTTTCTTTTGTAATTACAAAAAAAAAAAAAGGATTAGTGGGGCTAAACAGGGCCAAAAGGAAGCCCTGTTTAGCCCCACTAACCCTTTTTTTTTACTTCTGTTAATCGTCGCTATATAGCGACGTTTACCAGTGTCGCTATATAGCGACGATTAACAGAGTTGCTATATAGCGACGTTTGCATCGTCGCTATATAGCGACGGTTTATAGCGATGCTCCTTTTCCGACGATTTTAACGACGTTTATAGCGACCTTTGCGCCCGTGAAAAAAATTTTTTTAATGTAAAAAGCGTCGGTATTTCCGTCGGAAAATGGCCTATGCCTTGTAGTGCATAACTTCATCACCTCCAAGAAAGCCAAGGAGATCGGGCTGAAAGCTAAAATCTGTGAAGGCAAGGTCATGAAAATAGTAAATACTGTAGGACAAGCAGTTGCCAAGGTGGCCAAAGGAGTTAGTGTCCAAGTGGGAGGCTGTTCTCACAAGGCAGAATTTTCTGTAGTGGAAATGGATGACTTCAACATGGTGTTTGGGCAAACATGGCTAATAGCCAACAGGGTCCTGATCAACAGCCATGATGAACAGCTAGTATTCTGCAAGGATGAAGGTTGGGAGGTGGTAAAAGCATCAAGGCAAAAGGGAGGCACTTTGCCCCAACTCCTCTCAGCTATGCCGTTGCAAGAAGCATTGCAAGAAGCAGTAGGAAAAGTTAGTCCAGCCTACCTAGTGGTCATCGAAGAGCATGAGGAAAACTCAGTTCCATCTACAGAACATGTACCACATGAGGTGCAGGGTTTACTGACGGAGGACGCTGATATCCTACCCAAGAAGCTCCCAAGGGAGCTTCCTCCTAAATGGGAGGATGACCAGGGGATAGAGGTATATCCAGAAGCAGACCCTCCAGCCAAGGCACCTGACAGGTTGTCACAAGAAGAGAATGTAAGTACGGATGCATACGTAAAGACTTGCCACAGTTGTGGGCAAGATAAAGCTGATGGAATGAAACCAGTGGGGAAAGCATCCGTACTATCTACTGCAGGGGGAGCAGCTCCAGCAGGAGGAGCCTTCCACAAGGAGTGGGTAACAAGGCTTAGATCTCTGCCCGGGAGCAGTTGGGTAAAGATCAAGAAGATGATGATCGAGCTCGTGAGCAGCGGAATAGAGGTCCGACGCTCATGATGGATCGTGGAGAGGGTGAAGACCTCGAGAGTATCATGGCACACCGTGATAGACCGAATCAGTTCGGGCCTAACAGGCTGTACCATTGTCATTGGAGGGAGCAACCTTCAAGTGAAGACTCGTGGAGGACGGAACCTTCTCTATGGTAGTTTGTGGACATCGTGTGTCGCTACAATGATTCACACCCCTTTCCAAAGAAGCGGGGGAGCAAGAGTAAAAGGGGGGGAATGTAACAGGTGGCCCATTGACTCGACAAGGGACTGAGTCTCAGTCCGCCCTCCTTCATCATCACCTTCAGATTCGACATCGGCAGCAAGGAGGATGTCCTTGCCCTCTTTTGGGTCAAGGGGGAGCAACCCTTTGACATCTCTAGGACCTAACCAAGGGGAGCAGCCCATGGTAAGGTTGGACTCCCCAACTATGGCTCTAAAGGGTTCAATTCAAATGGATATTTGAATTGATTGGCCCTTCAAAGTGACTTTTGGAGAAAAGGGTACCAAATGAGGAATGAAGCGTTAATGAAGGCGGCTGAATGTTGGAGCCAAGGGATATACTCCCTCCAAAAATCAATACACACAGACACAGGGGATCAGAGAATTCCAGGACGTTAGAGCTTGGGAGAGACTGCGAGTTGCGAGCTCCTGCTGTAACCCTGGAGAATGTTGTGAGGTTTTTGCTTCAGCATCAGAGAGATGCTTCCAATGTAATCTTACCCTATGGCGTTTTGTCCACAGGGCCTCTTCTTTTTGGAATAGAAGACATTCATTGTCCCTCTCTGAGTGTTTTTGGTTCCATGCGTTGAGGTAGATAAGATGCGTGCATCGTTCCCCTCTCCCTTCATCGAGGGTTGAGTGTGCAGGTGATCTCAGCAGCCCTCCTTCAAGCCAGGGCTTCCCCTTGGCTTAAGGAAGGAGCCTACAAACCGGCAGACCGATCGGTAGCCTGTGGGAAGAGCCGTGTCCGTCGAAATGCTCGCTCAGGAGGTCATTTCATCGATGCAGAGAGCTGCATGACCAGTACAGGGATCCGTTTAATCCCAAAATTCGTGGAGGTCTGAAGACCCTCCTGAATATCTCTCTACAGGGTTACAGAGCCCGCGGAGCTCAGACGAGGGTGAACCAGCCAATTGAGGCCCCACCGTCGCGTAACGAAAGGTGACGGAACTGCAGCTCTGTCCTTCTCGCTCTAAGATCATCCTGCATTGTAATCCTACAACAGTATTTGATTTTGAATATCAGGATCCGGATAATCCAATTTGTACTCCCATGCCATGTTCCAATGATGGGTATGATTTTGATGAGATGGCACTTCCCAGTAACCCCATCAAGGAATTTTGGAGCAAATATCATGATATGAAAACTTGAGGTGGATCAACTTTCCTACCAACCTTTGTCAGCGTCAAATTAGTAAAGGTTGGATTAGCACGTTGGATCCACAACCTGATTAGCGCCGCCCCAAGCTCTTTGATGTAATCTTCTTAAAGGAGTACCTACGTGCACCTCCATGTCTTAGAACCCATCCCAAGTTCTATGCAGTTCCACGGCGTAAAAAATGGAAAGCCAACATACACACTTTGGATGAAAATCGAACCATTAATTGGCCAATGATCGTACCATACTCTAGTGTAAAATGAAATATCCAAGGCACAATGGTCCGAGCACTTCAGTAGCATGAGCAAATAATGCGCAGCCACATTGATTGCTTCCTTCGCCTAAGTGCTATATTCTGTAAAACATTGGAATTCATTCTGGAGGTCCCATATTACCTTGATTCCCATTTGCCTCCACTCAGTTTCAATCCCAATGAATGGGTCGATGCTCATATTACAAGCCGACTCTATCAAAGAGTGATCTTCTTAAAAGCACGTCACATATCTCTATTCGAGCAAATGGTGGATACAGGCTACCTAGAAATTGAGTAAAAATTATATGGTGCCAAGGCTTTACAGCAAGATCGACTGGCACGACACAAGTTCTACAGCCACTGGACTAAAGGCATGGCAATCCAGGTACATGCTTGTAATAAGCCATAACCCGACGGGTAATAAAATGGATCTGGGAGTATGTTGTCTCTGTGCCAACATGGACTTAGGTAGAACCGAATGTGTATAGAGTAGTGGCAAAGCTCCGCTTGTACTTGCATAAGGCTAGAAATAATCCCTCTTAGAAATCCAACTTGCATGTTCTACATGCAAGTTCTACATACGATTCCTACATCCACTCCTACATGCAACTTCTACATGCAACTCCTACATGCGAGTTCTACATGCAACTCCTACATGCGAGTTTTACATGCGATTTCTACATGCAAATCCTACATGCGAGTTCTACATGCAACTCCTACATGCGATTTCTACATGTGAGTTCTACATGCAACTCTTACATGCAACTCCTACATGCGAGTTCTACATGCAACTCCTACATGCGAGTTCTACATGCAACTTCTATATGCAAGTTCTACATGTAGAGAGAGAATGTCTTACAATTCTTGCATGCAGAGAGAGAAGCTCTCCAACTTGTATAAATACCCCATAATGGAATGAAGCCCACACTCTTTGGGACATTGTCTTGAGTTTTACTTTGGAATTCCAAGCAATTGTCTCAAGTGTCCATGCTTCCTTGCACTCCATGTCCAAAAGCATGTCCTAACCTTGCAACTCCTCCTTCCCTCTCATGGACTTAGGTAGAACAGAATGTGTGTGTAGAGTAGCGGCAAAGCTCTGCTTGTACTTGTATAAGGCCCAACCTGATTGGCGCCGCCCCAAGCTCTTTGATGTAATCTTCTTAAAGGAGTACCTACGTGCACCTCCATGTCTTAGAACCCATCCCAAGTTCTATGCAGTTCCACGGCGTAAAAAATGGGAAGCCAACATAGACACTTTGGATGAAAATCGAACCATTAATTGGCCAATGATCATACCATACTCTGGTGTAAAATGGAATATCCAAGGCACAATGGTCCGAGCACTTCAGCAGCATGAGCAAATAATGCGCAGCAACATTGATCGCTTCCTTCGCCTAAGTGCTATATTCTGTAAAACATTGGAATTCATTCTGGAGGTCCCATATTACCTCGATTCCCATTTGCCTCCACTCAGTTTCAATCCCAATGAATGGGTCGATGCTCATATTACAAGCCGACTCTATCAAAGAGTGATCTTCTTAAAAGCACGCCACATATCTCTATTCGAGCAAATGGTGGATACAGGCTACCTAGAAATTGAGTAAAAATTATATGGTGCCAAGGCTTTACAGCAAGATCGACTGGCACGACACAAGTTCCACAGCCACTGGACTAAAGGCATGGCAATCCAGGTACATGCTTGTAATGAGCTTGTAATAAGCCATAACCTGACGGGTAATAAAATGGATGTGGGAGTATGTTGTCTCTGTGCCAACATGGACGTAGGTAGAACAAAATGTGTGTAGAGTAGCGGCAAAGCTCCGCTTGTACTTGCATAAGGCTAGAAATAATCCCTCTTAGAAATCCAACTTGCATGTTCTACATGCAAGTTCTACATATGATTCCTACATGCACTCCTACATGCAACTTCTACATGCAACTTCTACATGCAACTCCTACATGCGAGTTCTACATGCAACTCCTACATGCGAGTTCTACATGCAAGTTCTACATGCAACTCCTACATGCAAATCCTACATGCAAGTTCTACATGCGAGTTCTACATGCAACTCCTACATGCAACTCCTACATGCGATTTCTACATGCGAGTTCTACATGCAACTCTTACATGCAACTCCTACATGCGAGTTCTACATGCAACTCCTGCATGCAACTCCTACATGCGAGTTCTACATGCAACTTCTATATGCAAGTTCTACATGTAGAGAGAGAATGTCTTACAATTCCTACATGCAGAGAGAGAAGCTCTCCAACTTGTATAAATACCCCATAATGGAATGAAGCCCACACTGTTTGGGACATTGTGTTGAGTTCTACTTTGGAATTCCAAGCAATTGTCTCAAGTGTCCATGCTTCCTTGCACTCCATGTCCAAAAGCATGTCCTAACCTTGCAACTCCTCCTCCCCTCTCATGGACTTAGGTAGAACACAATGTGTGTATAGAGTAGCGGCAAAGCTCCGCTTGTACTTGCATAAGGCTAGAAATACAACTTGCATGTTCTACATGCAAGTTCTATATACGATTCCTACATACAACTTCTATATGCAACTCCTACATGCGAGTTCTACATGCAACTTCTACACGCAACTCCTACATGCGAGTTCTACATGCAACTCCTACATGCGAGTTCTACATCCAACTCCTACATGCGAGTTCTACATGCGAGTTCTACATGCAACTCTTACACGCAACTCCTACATGCGAGTTCTACATGCAACTCTTACATGCAAGTTCGACATGCAACTTGTACATGTGAGTTGGACATGCAACTCCTACATGTGAGTTCTACATGTGAGTTCTACATGCAACTCCTATATGCAAGTTCTACATGTAGAGAGAGAATGTCTTGCAATTCCTACATGTAGAGAGAGAAGCTCTCAAACTTGTATAAATACCCCATAATGGAATGAAGCCCACACTCTTTGGGGCATTGTGTTGAGTTCTACTTTGGTATTCCAAGCAATTGTCTCAAGTGTCTATGCTTCCTTGCAGTCCACGTCCAAAAGCGTGTCCTAACCTTGCAACTCCTCCTCCCCTCTCCTCCAACTTGCAACCCATCCTCTCCCTCTCCTCCTCCCTCCTCGTCCTCCCTTCTCCTCCTCCCTCTTCCTCCTCCTCCTCCCTCTTCCTCCTCCTCCTCCTTCTCTCTCCTCCTCCCCTCTCCTCCTCCCTCTTCCTCCTCCTCCTCCCTCCTCCTCCTCCTCCTCTCTCCTCCTCCCCTCTCCTCCTCCCTTCTCCTCCTTCCTCCTCCCTCCTCCTCCTCCTCCTCCTCCCTCCTCTCTCTTTTTTCCCCCATGCTCTTACACCTTCTTCCTCTCCCACTCCTATGCTCCCCCTAAACGCTTAGTTCCTCAACCCTTAATCTCCATGATCTACAAGGAAGACGAGTTCTCCACCATGTACTCTACTCTAAACCTTGGAACCTCTTCTAAACTAGGGAACCTCCTTCTAAACCTTGGAACCTCCTTCTAAACCCTAAACCTCCCTCTAACCCTTGAACTCCTCCTAAACCTTGCAACCCCCAATGAAGATGAAAGCCTTCATTACCTCAACCATGATGATACACGTTCCTTTTACACATGCGAGTTATATGGTTGCTTACCATACTTAAGCCTACGTCTCTCACCGGAACACGACTCGAGGTCCTAAGTTACACATATACTACAAACGACAACCCTGATATATATGTAGGTGAGAAAAAGCCTCGGAACCCTGCATACTGAGAATACCCTGCTCTTCCTACGGAAGGCATGGGAAAGAGCCAACAAATCAGAACCAAGTGATAGCACTCTCAAGAAAAAAATGAAAAAATTTCTCCTTGAAGATACAACACTCTCACTTGACTACAACTCCTTTTTAGCAAATATAGAACTATCGCATGATGAATACATTCAAACCTTGCAATCCTCTATTTCACAACCAACAATATTCTTAAAAAGAGAACCCAAAGACATATACACAAACAACTTCAACCCAACAATCTCAAAACTATGGGGAGCAAATACAAATGTTCAATTCATACTAAGCCCACATGGAGCAGTTGCGTACTATACTTCATACATGACAAAAATAGATAGAGAAACAACCGATGCAGTCAAAGCCGCTATGTCCCAAAGCATAGCATCCAATGCTCAGCCCAACGAACGAATTCGCCATATTGGAAACACGATACTAAATACTCAACATATAAGCTCTCAATAAGCAGTCTACTTATCTTTGTCATTGCCTTTATCAACATCATCAAGACAATACAATACATCAATACAAACCCTCCAGAGAAGCGAACACTGTTATTAAAAAGACGAAAATAGCTCAAGCAACTACAACCAGATAGTATGGACATATTCTTCGACTACATTATTGCAAAATACCTTAAGTATCCCATGCATTTGCATCATATTTGCTTGGCCACTTTTGCATTGTGTATTACTATGCACAAGAACCCAAAAGTCATACGTTTCAACAACTTCAATGTCAACACTGACCCTAAAAACCACTATAGGGAGCTATGTGCACCTTACATTCCATACCTTACTTTGGAACCTTCCATTGATGACGAAAATCCAACATGGCACGATAAATACAACAACAATAAAGACATTGTAGATAGCAATAGGGACAAATTCAATAAATTAAAAACAACATCTTTGTCAAATTTAACTAGTATGTCCAACAACACATCAACATCTAATACCCTATCACATCAAGAGAAGGACCATGCTTATGACATTGCTATTGATATGCCAACCACCAAAGGAGGGAATCAACTACCAAAGTCAATCCTCCTAATGTACAATCTTATTCCAAAGATTGACTATTACATCACAATATGAAAGCTAAAAAAGGAGCAACATCTTTTCATGGATGACATTGCTACAAAAGAGAATAAATCCTTCTTAAAAAAATCATCTCTTCTTGATGGGCAATGTAGGGACTGGTAAGACAGACTTTTTGCTAGCAACAGTCCAAGCACTTCGAAGGTATTACTCGCACAAAAATACTACCAATATAGATTTGCCAAAAGTCCTCCTACTTGCATATACAGGAAAGGCAGCATTCAATATTGGAGGCACAACTATTCACTCAACTCTTCATTTGCCACTAATGGCAAACCATTACACAAGCCTCTCAGTAGAAAAGCTCCAAGAACTTTCACAACTTTACAAAGACCTCGAGTTGGTGGTTTTTGAGATGAGGTGTCATTAATTGGGCATAGCACGTTACTCACAGTAGACATGTGTCTCAGAGAGATCAAACACAACCACATGAAACCATTTGGGGGGGTTGATGTACTTCTTTGTGGAGACCTATGCCAAGCTAGCCCTACAAAAGATTCATGGCTCTTTCTAGAAAAATTGTCAAATAAACCAAACATTGCTACTTATTGGGAAGATAAAGTTTTCCTCTATGAACTAACAACACCAATGCATCAAACAGACAATAAATATATAGAAGTACTAAACAAAATAAGAGTGGGACAAAAAACAATTGATGACATAGCATACATAAACCAATAATTCTTAAGAAAACCTACACACAAGCAAGACATACCTCACCTTTTCTATACAAACACACAGAAAGACAATCACAACAAAGACGTGTTTGATTTGTGAACAACAACACCACACATCACAAGCAATAGATAAAAAGCACAAGACATGTAGCAAAAAACTCATTGTTACATCTGACCCACCAAGAACACGGCAGGATTGCACAAACATTTGCATTTAAAGCCAGGGATGATAATTGAGATCTGCGCGGGAAACTTGGATATTTTAGATGGCTCGGTTAATGGTGCTGGCGGCATATTTAAACACTCATCTATTACGGAAACTCCAAAAGTGGTTTAGGTACTCTTCAATAACAATAACATGGGGAAAAAAGCACGACATAACAACAAGCACATCTACAAAACCGAAATACCATCCACTTGGACCCCAATACATCAAATCACTAGAGAATTTCAAGTCGGCAAAGACCACTTAAATTCAATCTCCAGAACACAATTTCCTATACAACCCGCAGCAGCAAGAACAATCCACCGCTCACAAGGACTTTCCATGGACTCACTTGCATTTGACCCTTCTTATATAAAGTCTCATGGACTTACGTACATAGCTTTGTTGCGCATACGCAACACAACAAATCTATACCTGATCAGTCCAATTGAAACAAGCACATAAAAGTCGACCCAAATGTGCCCAAAGAAATTGATCGTTTAAACAAACAAAAAAAAAGGAAACCAAAACAAATAGACTTCGCCAACCAACATATTCTGCATATAACTTTGCAATCACTCAACACAAGAGCTCTAAAATCACATTTGCGAGACATTCTCTTCGACAAAAGCCTACTGAGTTCATCAACAAGTTGCTTGCAAGAATTGCACATCCAATTTGCTCGATTTGCCAATATATCAATGACAAACATTGCGAATGCTTGCTAACTATATTCAAAACTATAGAAAATGACAAAACTGCCATCATCAATGTATATAATTCCCCCTCAATATCAAGCACAGTAGTAACCTGACCTGTCTATGAAGGGCTAGCGACCCACTCCGCCGGGTCTCAAGATGCTAAAATGTCTGAAACCAACAATATGATAAAAGAAACATTTAAATGCAAGCAACATACTCTAACAAAAAAAAATCTCTATGACATAGTACTTCAAAATATTACATCCGAAAGTGAAGCCAGAGAACTCATTGATATGTCCAAATACATACAAAATGCAATAGACACACAAACATCCCTAAAGGGAAAAGTCTGCGGCCATGTACTATAGGGAAAAGCCTGCGCCAGCCATGTACTCCACATCCGCCACGTCCAAAAAAAATTCTCTATGACAGAGTACTTCAAAATATCACATCCGAAAGTGTAGTCACATGTCTGAACATGCAATAGCTACATGAAAGAACTGGTTGATATATCCAAATACATAGCCGCAAATAAAGTCATAACTGAACATACAAAATCTACAATAGATGCACAAACATCCCAAAGGGAAAAGTCTGCAGCCATGTACTGCAGGGAAAAGCTTGCGACGGCCATATTCACTCCATGTCCACCACGTCCGCCGCATCCACCGCGGCTACAAACATACAACGGAGTACCAGCAATCATATCTGGACCAGCATCACATAGAAAGATAATTTAGGAACTATAATTATTGAGCCAGAAAACTTTTATACATGTATGTTGGTAAAACCCAACTCATTCTTTAGAGTACTTACTCAGACGCAAAGGGCTGTCAACAACGCTCACAAAGGTGTACGTGTAGTCCCCATTTTGCCCTCGATAGAAAATTCGAATAAACGTTCTATCACCAGCATTGGTACCAGTAATGATTTCAGCTTCTAACACTTTCATGTGAAACTCTTTCCAAATACACATCCGCAAACAAAGTCATAACTGAACGTACAAAATCTACAATAGACACACACACATCCCTAAAGGGAAAAGTCTGCGGCCATGTACTATAGGGAAAAGCCTGCGCTGGCCATGTACTCCACATCCGCCACGTACAAAAAAATTTCTCTATGACAGAGTACTTCAAAATATCACATCCAAAAGTGTAGTCACATGTCTGAACATGCAATGGCTACATCAAAGAACTGATTGATATATCCAAATACACAGCCGCAAATAAAGTCATAACTGAACATACAAAATCTACAATAGACACACAAACATCCCTAAGGGAAAAGTCTGCGGCCATGTACTGTAGGGAAAAGCCTGCGACGGCCATTCACTCCATGTCCACCACATCCGCCGTGTCTACCGCGGCTACAAACATACAACGGAGTACCAACAATCGTATCTGGACCAGCATCACATAGAAAGATAATTTAGGAACTATAATTATTGAGCCATAAATCTTTTATACATGTATGTTGGTAAAACCCAACTCATTCTTTAGAGTACTTACTCAGACGCAAAGGGCTGTCAACAACGCTCACAAAGGTGTACGTGTAGTCCCCATTTTGCCCTTGATAGAAAATTCGTGTCCGCACACATTCATAGTTTCCTAGCCAACGAACAGTGATGGTCTGTGGTCCATCCTCCCTATGAAGCCGGCAAGCCAGGATAGCGTAATATCCCAAATGGACTCGTCCATCCAAAGGATTGTGGACGTGGAGATTCATTAGAAACCTTGAATTAGGAATAGTCCTAAAAGACAAACAATAGCATGTTTTCCCACTCACATATAGTCCAAAAAAACTTTTTGTTTTAACAAAAATAAAGCAACAAACAATGTACATAGTTCTTACCCAAGGTAGCTCTCCAGCTCAAGCAAATCCAACAACAGTTGCGCGCTCTCCAGAGATCCCCAGCCCGTAGGATCTGCAATTTTCTAAAAGTGAGTGACTATACTATTACACATGTCAACATAAAATGTGGTTGTCAAGCAACTATGTACCTTGCACCTGCGCTCCTGTTTCGGTGACAAACGTGAACTGCCTAGACATCCTATCACATTGCAAAAAAGAATGCACGTGTCAATCTACATATACTGGAAAAAACAATAGGCTTTGAAGAGAAAATAGCCTGTAGTGTATTGCAAACCCATGACTCAAATGAAAAATGAAATCCAAACATTATCAAGGACACAGTCATGAAATATTATGTCTCACTTCATATTTGTATAAATAGCCAACATTCCCGAGGACCTATGAGAGTTGGAATATTGAAAGAACTTAAAAAAAGTTATACAAAGATTACCGAAATGGAGATTTGCCACCCAAGAAAGTATGAGGAGGGCTTGAAAGAGCAATGTCATACTCCTAGGCTCTTGCTGTTGCCAATTGCAAAACTTCCTTGTACAAAACATTTGTGGTAGAAGTGTTATCCATCTCCTCGCCCCTGGCATCAGACGCACTCTGCGAAATGAAAACCTTAACAGCCTTTGATGCTCGGATATGCGAAAATGCCACGTATAGTTGGCCATGACTGAATACCGGTGTCGCCAAGTATAGCCCCAAAACAGACAATGTTTGGCCCTGTGACTTATTGATTGTCATGCCAAATGCCAATCGGATAGGAAATTGCCGTCTCCTCATGTCGAATGGAAGTTTAAGGTTGGGCGGAATGAATGTTATCCTTGGAATAAACGTTCTATCACCAGCATTGGTACCAGTAATGATTTCAGCTTCTAACACTTTCGTGTGAAACTCTTTGCATATGAACCGTGTCCCATTGCACAAACCCTGGTGAGGATTCAAATTGCGCAACAAAATTATAGGAGCATTCCTTTTGAAAACCAACCGATGCAGGGGATATCCACCACCAAGATTAAGACTGTTCAAATACTCGACTGTAAACAAAAAGGAATCTCCCCCTAAGTTGTCCACTGAGTCTGCACTTAGGTACTCCCTTTCCTCATCGGGCATTACCTTCAATGCCGTAGCATTAATTGCATCAACCTCGATGTTTCGAGGTGCAAGAATAGCGCGCTCTCAAAAGTATGGTGCATAGTCCAAAACAGTTGCAAGCCCTCGATACACCCATCCAATGAGGCCTTCCATGGACTTTGTCTCTAAAAGCATCTGCGATGGAATCACAACAATATCTTCTTTTGTACATCTATTTATCCCATTGCCAATGTCAAGAACCCATTGCATGAACTCTTGCTCAGCACAATTATCACCATTCCGAAGGACCCGCATATTCTCCATCAACTTCAATACTGTAGTGCGACCCCAAATCCTTGAGTGGCATAAGGTAGCATTGACAATGTCCTCTCGTCCTGCCTTTGGAAGAACTGGAAAGATTTGTCTAAAATCCCCCGCCAACAGTACCACCTTCCCACCAAAAAGTTGCTCATTGGACATGATATCTTGCAATGTTCTGTCTAGTGCCTCGAAAGCAAACCGATGAATCATGGGTGCCTCATCCCATATTATGAGCCTAGCCATCTTCAAAACATCTGTGAGTTGACTATTAACCTTAATATTGCAACTGCTAGTACCATCCAGCTCCAATGGTATCTTGAATCGTGAGTGTGCTGTGTGTCCATTGGCTAGTAGCAATGCAGCAATCCCAGAAGATGCACATGCCAAAGCGATGAGCCCCTCCCCACGCAATTGAGAGAGCAAGCAATTGTAGAGAAAGGTCTTTCCAGACCCTCCTATACCATCGAGAAAAAAGACCTCACCACCATCTCCATAGACCCTTGCCAAAATCCGATCGAATGTAGCACATTGACAGTGATTCAAGGACATTTCCATTTGCTGGGCAGTCTGTGCTTCTTTCACACAATCAAACATTCTTTCTTCTTGCAATAAGCCATTTCCAGCTTCTGACAAAGATGTTCTATCTACAACAGGCATTCTGTCAAACTCAGCCAACCTTCGCCCATGTTGTTGAAGAATGTGCTAATACAGCCTTCTTTATCACTAGTTCATGAAGACCAATTAAATTCCCCATACTTGATTCCAATATATAAAAAAAATCATCTGAAAGCTCAGCGGAAAAATTTTCCCACAAAAGTCGAGGAGACGTTGGCTCATAGAAAACCAATATTGTGACAAATAGGTGTCTCAGTTGTGCACTATTTTGATAAAACACAGCCTCTTGCATAACACAAACCATTCATCATCACTCTCCAACAATCCCTGTGCTATGCATGCTGCCTTGAAAGTAGGGTACACTTGACTGTGAAAAGTATGTAGGTCATCAAAGGACTTGCATCCCGTGCACACATTAAGAAGCATACGCATGAAGTAGAGCTCACCAGCTGAGGGGGAAATATTGTACATCCGACCGATGGTATTCCCCTTTTGTCTTCTAGTCCACCGCTTACTGGTTTTGTTCCAAACGAACTTGTCTGGCAAGTCACCATACAGCAAGTTTCTTGCGTCATATTGCAACTGATTGTAAGTGAACCATTTTGTGAGGGTGGTCTTTTGATTTTGTTCCCTGCCTACAACATTTTGCAAATTATCATCATCTCGAAAGATGACGTTATTGTGCATTGGAAGATGAACCTGCAATCTTTGCACATCGGGTTTTTCATCGTGCATGGCATACTCGTAAATCTGCCAACATGCTTCTGAATGCTGACAGTAACGTGCATCTAAGTAACTACTAATCTCATCAATGCCACCGTCAACTGTGTTGTGCAAATGCCCTTGCTCTCCTGCATTATTTAGCTGCATCCTGATAATGGCTCTATCATGACCTTTGTACACATATTTATACAAATACTTAACTGCACTGATTGTGGAGCATATTTCAACATTTATGTGTGCCTTGTACTTCACGGAGAGGAAATGATTAAATGGCACAATCCAACGATTATCAATCACACCCCCTTTCACTTGTATCTTTCTACCATCATCACGACGCATGTAAACTGGATAGCCATCGTTGCCAACAACAGTAGTCTGCAAGAATCCACGTGGATAATGACGAATGCATTTTCCATCAACCATGCAAGCTGCAGATGGATTTAGTGCACCACACGGACCATGGACATTACATTGCCCAATAATATCATGCAACTCTGGGAACATTGCCTTATTTGGCAACTCTGCACACACTAATCGGTCATAGTGACCGATCTCCACGCGTTTGAAACCACCTTCTAATATCAACAATATGTGTGAGTGTGGCAGACCTCTCTTTTGAAACTCTATCACACTCACATATCCAGCCACCTTCCCAAACAAATTATGTTTTGTAATTGACTGCATCATGTCCTTATGCTTTTGGAAAAACACACGGGCTGTCAAATCTGGACGGTCTTATGCAGTTTGCCCCGGCAACAATGCTATAGATATTTCAGGCCATTTGGGATTACAGGTGAATGTTATGAATAAATCAGGTTTGCCCCTTTTCCTGACAATTGCCATAGCATCTTGGAATAGTTGGCACATATATCGAGGCCCTCCCGTAAAAGAAGAAGGCAACACCACCCTATGCCCTACAGCATTGCCAAGCATAGTACGTGTCCCATCAGCTGTATTCACCATGTCCATCAACCCTTGATAGACTTCAGCATGTAGGGAAGCTTGGTTGTTTCGTATCCACACCAACCCGGACTCTTCCATGCTACTGTAGGCATCAACCATGTATTGCTGCAGCAATCTACCCCCACGCAAAAGACATGCATTTGTATCACATCTCACTTGCAAACGATATGCGTAGTATTGTCTCTGGGTGACACAACTCTGTCCACGTATCTGTGATTAGGAACATCACTATATGGGATATATGGATGCCAACCATCTTCCCCCCGAGGGAACAAAAGAACATACATGAGAGGCATGTATGATCGGTGCAAATTAGATATTCTATGCACAAACCCATTGCGGCTAAAAATCTGAATGTCCCGATTTCCAATATCAAAGTCATCCCCTTGTCCTGGCATGATTACAGCAACCTCGCTAGCCATAGGAGCCAAGTACTGCCTTGAGGTGGAGCGGCTCTCATAAATAACCATCCTTAGGTTTGTATGTGGATTTGTTCTTAGCACTTGCTCGATAGCCATCAATGCACTGGCATATGGATTGCACTCGTGCATCATCCTCTGCAACAACTCCAAAATGCCTGGATCTAAACCAGGCGTCCCATGCAAACGGTGTTCTAGTTCATGATCAGTGTCATACACGTACAATTGTGCAAAACGTGGCATCTCTTGCCTAGCCTCATCGGGCAACAAATTTCCAACCCGATGATACACACTACCATGGACCCGAAAGTTTTGTATACCCCCATTCCCACAGAACATTTGATCAACATGGGCTCCCAATGAAACAAATGCCATGGCACTATTATAAGCCCTAATGTTTTTCTTAAACAGTCTGCTTCTAGTATCATGTCCGTGCAGTAGAACTCTTAAAATCTCTGGTGGTTCTTCTAATGGCAACAATGACACACGACCAACTTTGCAACAGTGCTTGCCCACAACTTGATGCATATGCATTCGCGTCTCTTGTTTCCACAGTTGAGCCTGGCAAAAACTGCATGTATGATCCATGGATCCGAGTGCATGAAGAGAAGGAGCATTGAAGACCAGTGGATACAAAGATGGATGCTCTACATTTTCCCTTAACGAAAAAGTATGCAAGATAGAGAGGCTCCCCCCTGCACCCAAAATGACAGCCTTGTTGTGAACAACATGCCTTCGGGCTCTTAAATGAGTAGCATCCCTGGTTGCATCCATTTGAGTAGTTGTACATACTACTGGAGTAGGTTCATGCTCATTACCTACTATTGGTGAAGTATGGAGGTCCATTGTATTTTCAGCAATGCACGCTACATTACTGTGCCCATGCATTTGATTCTGTTGTCTGCATAAGCCAACTTCTACATCCATAGATTCCACTGCCACCCTCACGCTTCTAGTAACTTGTCTTCTCGACCTTGTTCTTTGTATAGCATAAACGTGATGGGCCGCCCGCGTTGAATCCATTTGAGTAGTTGTACCTATTACTGGAGCATGTTCATGCTCATTATCTACAGTTGGTAAAGTATTGATGTCCATTGTATTTTCAACAATGCACGCTACATTATTGTGCCCATGCATTTGATTCTGTTGTCTGCGAAGGCCGTCTTCTACATCCATAGATTCCACAGCCACCCTCATGCTTCTAACTCCTTGTGTTTTCGACCTTGTTCTTTGTATAGCATAACTACGACGGGCCGCCTGCGTTGAATCCATTTGAGTAGGTGTACCTATCACTGAAGCATGTTGATGCACTCTACCTACTGTTACTGAAGTATTGAGGTCCATTGTATTTTCAGCCACAATGCACGCTACATTACTGCATCCATGTATCTGATTATGTTGACTGCAAAGTCCTACTTCTACACCCATAGATTCCACAGCCACCCTCATGCTTCTAGCACCTTGTGTTTTAGACCTTGTTCTTTGTATAGCATAAGCGTGACGGGCTGCCCGCATTGAATCCAACAATCTTCTCCTATGAGAACATATTGAATGTAGCCTCTCTTCTATTTGTCTTGCCATCTTCTGTATCCACTCAACCAACTACATAAATATCTATTCCTCAAAGGGAAAAATAGCTTAATCAAATAACTTATGCATCATTCCCAACCATGAGAAAATTGATGAATCTCAACCAATGTGCCCTAAGGAAGAAAATAATTTAGAAAAGCAAGAAGCAAGGTTAATTAGCAAAGCCATCCTTTTCCCATCTATCTAAAATTGAGAGCGGACCATCTATGCATTGAACTCATAGTGTCCCATGACCAAGTTTAAGTGTGTCACTATCTTTGGTAAGAGTAATGCTCATATTTTTTCAACATATGAGCAAAATACAATACCATATGTGCAACCATAATTTGAAACATAAAAACCAAAGCTAACATATCTAAAAACTCAAAGTTGACCATCTCAAGAAACGATGTTATATGAATGAATATTTTCAAATAAAAAAGTATAAGCATTGCATCAACATTTATGCAAATACATGATGCAAAAAATTACAAATATTTGAGTATATCTTAAATAAAACGAAAATGGGAAGGAACAATAGACAATTGAAATATTGAATTAAATTAGCTTCCATTGCCATATATACGTCAAATGAAAGTAAATATAATCATTTGCAAAAAACTTGTGTTGCCAAATAACATAAGGGCAACCCAAGTACAGGAATCCCATAGAAGCATTTGGGGTTCCAATACAAAAAGTGACATAAAAGTCTCAGGAGTCTCTTAATTGTCATGGGTTGCGACCTGCTCTAGTTTACGGCTCATCCTGGTCATCAAAGCAGTTAGCCTATTTAGACTAACTTTGAACATTAACACCTCAGTGGACAGTAGCTAAACTTGTTCTTTCAACTTATCAACTTGTAGTCTACACCCATTCTCACATACAACTGCCCCTTCTCCACCTCTCCCCAAAATCTGCTGCATCCATTGATTAGAGTCCTTAACGCTATTCTCAATTTGAGAAATCCTTGCAATGAGAGTTCCAGGGAATTCTCCCATGCCCTGCGCTATTACTACACCACCATCTGAATGGATTTCTCCCCATAAAGAGGCCAAATATCGTGTGTTCATGGCACATGCATCCTTATTATCCTCGCACATGGCTTGAATGGACTTTAAAAGATTGTAATGACTTGAATGCTCAGTTGCATGGGTTGAAGCTCTCCCCCTTCTAAGTCGTTTCATTATATCAGCAGTGCGACGTTCGCGGCTAGACTTAAAACGCTTTGAAGGCAACTTGGGACCCTGATTTGCTCCATGGGTTGAAGTCTCCGCCCTTGCAAAAACTTGATTTGTCACATGAAGGCTATGTGGCTCACGAAAAGATGACAACACAATGTCAGAAATTGCAGAGCCCTCCACCCTTGTAGCTCGCTTCATTGCCCGAAGGCTTTGTCGCCCATGGAAACCCGACTCCCCAAGATTTGCAACAACAGTAGAAGCCATTTTTGGAGCTGCATCCAAAACAAAATACAAAAACCTTTTCAGGTATGTATTGGCTCAATTGTATAATTGGATCACACAGATTCCATAGCACAAACATGAGCAGAAATCAATTGGCATGATTACCAAATCAAAAGCGAGCATACCAACGTATTTAGGAGGTAGATACCCAAAGATTCTAGCCCATCTCCTCTCAGCAAAGAATTTGGAATCAAGTTGGATGGATTGAGATATTTGTGAATGAGCTCTTGCCAAGCACTCGTGCAAATATTTTCCGATTCAAAGGCAGTAAGTTGCTTAGAATGACCAAGGATATGGTGGTAGGAAGTAGAAATCATAGGACATGTTAAAAGGAAAAATCCACATGGAAGGCACATGGCTCTACCGTCTATTTCAAAAATTAAATCCCCCTATCCTCCCCTTGCCATGCATTAGCCTCCTCTACACACCCCATGGCATTTGTTACCTTTAGGTGCGAGCTTTCCCAACCCTAAATCTGAGACCTTAGTCCTATGATCATCACCAAGCAATATGTTTAATGGCTTTAGATCCTTGTGAATCAACCTAAGCCAACCTATTAAAACACAATTCTTAGATACCTTCTGAAGTTCATAGGTGGTAGGTTCATCATCATCCAATTGGCTTAGAGTACCTAAGGATGTGGCAGAAGCAGGTACACATCATGGGGTGTGTCAGAATGGAAAATCCAATTGCAAAGCAAGCCTTTGATTCAAAAGTAGAGGAAACCCTCTCGAGATGTAGCTTCACCTAATATCCAATCGCCTCACCTTTGGAGGTTAGTTCTCATGGCTATAGTGCACATGACATGAAACATACATAATCCTTTACTCTCGTTGAGAGGTTGATTAGATCACTTAGGGCAAGGGTGCAGGATTGTCTCTAAACTTACTGTCTGCTCATCAAGGTGCTCCTGGGAAAGATACAATTAACTTTGGAGCTTTCGTATCCAACCACATCATGGACTTATTTCACTTCTGTCCACCATTATATTTTGCTCTCTCTCTCTCTCTCTCACTGTGTGTGTGTGTGTGTGTGTGTAGTCCCATCTATCATCCAATCGCCTCACCTCTCGAGCTTAGTTCTCATGGGTATAGTGCACATGACATGAAACACACTTAATCCTTTACTCTCCTTGAGAAGCAAGGCTAACTTCTCAAAGAGGTTAGATTAGATCACTTAGGGCAGAGGATGCTGGCTTATCTCTAGACATACTGCCAGCTCGATGACATGAAATATACATAATCCTTTACTCTCATTGAGAGGTTGATTAGATCACTTAGGGCACGGGCAAGCTTGTCTCTAAACTTATTTCACTTCTGTCCACCATTATATTTTGCTCTCTCTCTCTCTCTCGTTGTGTGTGTGTGTGTGTGTGTGTGTGTGTAGTCCCATCTATCATCCAATCGCCTCACCTCTCGAGCTTAGTTCTCATGGCTATAGTGCACATGACATGAAACACACTTAATCCTTTACTCTCCTTGAGAAGCAAGGCTAACTTCTCAAAGAGGTTACATTAGATCACTTAGGGCAGGGGATGCAGGCTTATCTCTAGACATACTGCCAGCTCGATGCTCCTAAGAAAAATACAAATACCTTTAATGATTACTGGTCCAAACACATCATGGCCTTGTCTTATTTCACTTCTGGCCTACCATTATATTTTTTCCTCCCCTCTCTCTCTCTCTCTCTCTCTCTCCCTCTCTCGGTGTAGCCCCACCTATCATCCAATCGCCTCACGTCTCGAGCTTAGTTCTCATGGCTATAGTCCACATGACATGAAACATACTTGATGCTCTACTCTCATTGAGAAGCAAGGCTAGCTTCTCAAAACGAAGGTTAGATTAGATCACTTAGGGTAGAGGGTGCTGGCTTATCTCTAGACATATTGCCAGCTCATCAACATGCTCTTAGGAAAGATACAATTACATTTAATGATTACTGGTCCAAGCACATCATGGCCTTGTCTCTAAGTAATACACTAACTTATTTCACTTCTGGCTTGCCAGCTCATCAAGATGCTCTTAGGAAAGATACAATTACATTTAATGATTACTGGTCCAAGCACATCATGGCCTTGTCTCTAACTAATACACTAACTTATTTCACTTCTGGCCTACCCCGTCCCCCCCCCCCCCCCCTCTCTCTCTCTCTCTCTCTGTGGGTCTGTGTAGCCCCACCTATCATCCAATCGCCTCACGTCTCGAGCTTAGTTCTCATGGCTATAGTCCACATGACATGAAACATACTTGATGCTTTACTCTCGTTGAGAAGCAAGGCTAGCTTCTCAAAACGAAGGTTAGATTAGATCACTTAGGGTAGAGGGTGCTGGCTTATCTCTAGACATATTGCCAGCTCATCAACATGCTCTTAGGAAAGATACAATTACATTTAATGATTACTGGTCCAAGCACATCATGGCCTTGTCTCTAAGTAATACACTAACTTATTTCACTTCTGGCTTGCCAACTCATCAAGATGCTCTTAGGAAAGATACAATTACATTTAATGATTACTGGTCCAAGCACATCATGGCCTTGTCTCTAACTAATACACTAACTTATTTCACTTCTGGCCTACCCCGTCCCCCCCCCCCCCTCTCTCTCTCTCTCTCTCTCTCTCTGTGGGTCTGTGTAGCCCCACCTATCATCCAATCACCTCATGTCTCGAGCTTAGTTCTCATGGCTATAGTCCACATGACATGAAACATACTTGATGCTTTGCTCTCGTTGAGAAGCAAGGCTAGCTTCTCAAAACGAAGGTTAGATTAGATCACTTAGGGTAGACGGTGCAAGCTTATCTCTAGACATAATGGAGTAACCTGACCCGTCTACGACGGGCTAGAGACCCGCTCCGCTGGGTCGCAACATGGGATCTCAAAAGCAACCTTGCTAATTTGAGAATGGCATCCAAAGTTGTGTTGCCACATGCTTTCAAGATGGCAACAAAGGTAAAGCTACTTGGCGACAGACCTTGCTCCTACATTCGCACATAAAAGGCAAAGGCTTCCTCGCTTTTTTCTTGTTTGACATACCCCAAGAACATTGTACTCCATGTAAGCATGTTAATTAAAGACTTGCAATGCTCCCACATTTTGTCAACATGTCCACCAAAGTGGTTCCCATAGAAAAATCAAACTCAAAGCCAATCTTTAAAACTTTAGAGTTGTTTCCTAAACTTCCTTTAAACTTGCTTCCCCTCTTCCATCATGCAAGGCTATACTGTTGCATGCCTTACCATGACATCCAAGCAAACAAATCCAAAGCCAACACATCCTCGTCTTGCTTGTTACAACCCATGATCATGCTAGACCAAGAAGACACACTGAGATAGATCAAGATGGCAGGCAGATGCCTAATGGGAGTTGTCTAGACCTTCGATTCTTGTGAATGATCCTCTGACCTTACCAAAATGTTGTACTATTATCTGACTATCACCTCCAGATTCCTGAGACCGTGTGCTCCACTGAGCTTATGTAGACTCTCTGTCCATGATCCCTTCCACCTTGCTGTCCAGGTAGTCAGCCTATATGGGCAGCACCTTGAGCTAAGTCTGCAGTCCTTGTAGGTCTCCTTCACCTCCTGTGTACAGGCCCAAGGACTACTGTTGCTGCTTTCTGCACTTGGATTATTGCTCCAAGTGATGCCTTATGAGCCCCAGAAGGGGCCCACCCAGCAGCCCCCCTACTGACCGCAACCCCTACTGGCCGATCCAGTAGGGCTCTGTTTAAGGCCCTAAAGCCAGCCCTTTTATTGCTGCTCCTAGCAACCTGGGTGCCCTGCATATCTGCCCTATCCCAAGGCCTATGGCAGGCCTACCACCAACCCATAGCCCTCACCTATCTGCTCCATCTTCCCTGCCATTTGTCCAGGTCTTTTCATGCCCCGAACCCTGGTCCAATGGAAAGCCCTAAGCCTTTGCCAAACACCTGTAGATCTGTACCACATCTACACCTCCATTTTGCCTTGGATCGTCTTTTGTCATGCCACGTGGACCTCCATACAGTCTACTCCAAGCATCCATACCAAGCCGTACCCATGCTGACATCATTGTGGTCTTTTTCAGTCTCTTTGCACAGCCTGTTGCTGTCCACCTTGGTGCCAGGTACTCATTTCTTATGTTGCCCACATGGTAGCCCATGTGCTGCCCATGTGGTAGTCCCCTTGCTGTGAGGTGCTGCCCATGTGATAACCCCCTCTCTTTCTTTTTCTCTTTGGGCATGCTGCCCACAGGGCATCCAATCAGATGCCCATGTGGCATCCCTAGCCCTAGGTCCACCTCCCCCATGCTCTCCTCATTTGGGGGTTTACAGATGGGGATGTGACCTGCCCATTTCCAACATAAATGTATGCCCAATAGGGCTGAATACAACTGAAAGAATAAGTATTGTATGAAGGGATAAACCCTCACCCTAGATGAGCAAAAGAGGGCTGCTTTGATGCAGAACCTAATGCTGCTGTTGTCCAAAATGAACCGGGCCTGGAAGCTGTCCTGTAGGTGCCAAGGATGAAGTGGATTTGCTACTCCTAATCCTAGCCTGACCTCAGCTGCCAAACATTGTTGTTGGCTACACTGTTCATCCCTTGAAGTGAATGAGAAATGAGGCCAAGGGGGCTGCCTTTTATAGGCCCCCTTGGACCCTAGAAATGACCAACCAGGGTAGTCTATGGACCAACCCCCTGGCCAAATCTGTCTCGACCATGCTGGTCAGGCTGCTCCAATCACCGACTTGCTGAACCAAATAAAACATACTATGGATCTATATGAAAAAATATCCTCATGAATCTATATGAAAATAATATCCTCATGAATCTATACAAAAAAAATGAGCCTCTTGGAATGAATATACTCCCTGTCTTAGGTCTATACAAAATGAGTATACTTCTAGCTCTTAACTCCATACAAAAAAAAAAAACTGGCTTTGAGTCTATACAAAACGAATTTACTCCCAAGGCTGTACAAAATGAATATACTCCCCAGTCTACACAGCATATATACCCCTAGCTCTTGGGTCTATACAAAATCAATAAACTTGTGGGGGTCTATACAAAATTGGTATGTAGTCCTAGCTCTAGAGTGAATATACTCCTACAACCTGCGACATCCATGGTCTAGTAGGCCCATACGTTCAATGTGACCTTAAAGGGAGAGGAGATAACATCAAGGTGTAGAAGTTGCAAATGTAAAACTATACACCATTAACAATATTATAATGCAGTCTTATTCAACCCTCAAATGTATATAGAGAAAGACTACCTATGGCAAAGGGACATAGAAAATAAACCATGTATTCACCTATGACCACGTAGTACTGGTTCTTCATTTGTAAGACCATCTATATAGTATAATTGACTTGAAGTTCTACTTTACCACAATTACTTTCTTGCACGTCTATCTATAATTCACCAATGACCTGTTGCAGGGCATTTTTGCCCCACATCCTACCGACCTGATAGTTACCCCCATGTTGCATCTATTCGCCATCTGCCTGGGCCTGTTGTAGCCCTGATCTATGGCCCATGGTCTTCTCCTGCCAGGCGCCAATCAGCTCCAACCTTCTGCCTATTGTTTCGCATCTATACCAGCCGTAGATCTTGCCCTAGATCCACCATACCAGCCTCATACATGTTGCTGTAGGTACCTATAGAACCATGCACTCCTGGCCTGTACGAGCTCTTTCAAGCCATCCAATCTCAGCCTGACTGCTATCGGATGTCCACGCAGTCTTGCACAGGCCTCCATGCTCTAGTCAACATGTTCCAGGCTCCAAATCGCCCAGAACTATTCTGAATTGTTCCACCTTGTCATGTGTCTACTCCGTATAAAATCTCTCCATCAGGAGCTCCGCTCTGCCTATTGTTTTGCATCTAGACCACCAGCCCTAGATCTATTGTACCAACCTCATACATGTTGCTGCAGACCTCTATCATGAAGGTGCCTCCAAATACATGCACTCCTAGGGTGTACCAGCTCTTCCAAGGCATCCAATCTCAACTTGACTGCTCCAAGATGTCTACGCAGTCTTGCATAGGCCTCCATGTTCTAGTCGACATGTTCCAAGCTCCAGATCCTGCCCAAAACTACTGCAAACTATTCCACCGTTGTCACACATCTGCTCCGTACACAATCTCTCCACCAGGACCTCCACTCATGGCCAAGTAAGTCTCTAATTGTGCTGTCCACATGGCAGCCTATGTGCTACCGATGGGGCAACCCCATGTTACTTTTCTTGATTGCTTGTATGCTGCCCATATGGTAGCGATGATGTTGCCCATGTGGTAGCCCCCTCTTCTTTGTTTTCCCTGAGTTTGCTACCCACATGGGAGCCAATAAGCTGCTCATGTGGCAGCCCTAACCTTGAGTCCACCTCCCCCAAGCTCTCCTCATATGGGGGCTTACAGATGGAGAGGTGACACCCTCTCACCGACACATCTCGTCTTGATCCCAACTCATCGATGAAGATTCTCAAGCAGCTCCTGTGTCGTAGCCGCCTAGAATAATGCGGTGTCTATGTCACTTCCTGGTCATTCAACCAGTGGCTCTTGCTCCACCATGTCCGAGCACACCACCTTGGTACACAGGTCCATCTTTGGTAGCACCAGATTGCACCCCCTCCTTCAAGCACATACCCACCTCCAAGCTTGAGCACCCCAAGCACCGACTAGATGTTCCCCTCATAAAAGGTGAACCACCTGAGGTTATTAAGACACCATGCTATCAGGGTTTGTTTCAACTCGTCGTTCTGGCAGGGTCTACAACTAAACAACATACTCGAGAAATCAAATCCAAGGAATAAATCCAGATTACTTGGACCATGAGCTCCCACTGAGCTCAGGGGGGTTACTCATCATATGTAACCCTATCACGTGAGTTCAACAGAAGGATATTTTCTATTTCTAAAATTTACAAAAATACATATACATAAGGGACTATTTAAAATAATTTTGGAAAATTTTTACAGATTTGTATAGAAAAGGGGTACATTTTATTAATGAAAAAATTTACAGATAAGGGATTTTAAATATAGGCCTTGCACGCACGTGATATAGAGGGTTTATACATAGTGACCCCCCCGAGCCACTGAGCGTCTTGTCATGCTTCCTTCTAGCTGAAAGTATTCATATGACTCTGAATCTATAGGTCCTGCGGAAGAATCCTCCTCTATGTTAGCAATACCAGCTAAGCACTTGGATAACTCCAAGCTCTCATCACTCTCCTTCACTTTTACAAAAGTTTTTGACTCCTCATTCGATCACATCTCAATATCAGACATCCTTACCAAGACACCAGGGTCTGCATATCTCTCCTCAACGACATCTCCTGATGTCACCAAGAAGAGTTCAGCTATGACCACCACATTAGCCATGAGATAAGAGTACAAAGTTGTACACCTGTCTGAACCTTGGCCTCCCTTGAAAGGGTACCGTCCTTCAGACATCAAAGTAGATTCCCCCAAGCTTTGAATCAAGGTTGTCCTTCAACAAGGTCATTGCCTTCAAGCTTCACTTCTTGTGAGCTTCTGTCATTAGAGCTCTGATACCATGTTAGTAAAAAGATACGCAGCAGAAAGACTTATAGAGCCTAGGAAATTCACACAAAAGAGGTTGTGTAAGTGGAATCTAAAACTTCTTTACTTTGTGTATTTAATATACATGTGCAGTGAGTGAATGAGCAGATGCACAATGGAGATATAGAACCAACAAAGCTTTATATTTTCGTCCAAAGATAGATACAATACCAAAATGGATGTCTTCAATGTGCCACCCTCTACCAGCAAAATGCTTGGCTAGACGTGCCTCGTGAATACACAAAACAGTGTTGTCCTCCTACATCCGTGGCACTCTCCAAAAACTCAGCCTGTGTGCTCCCTTATGAGCTTTGGTGGGCCTCGTTGTTGTGCCCTACAAACACACCTTTAAGCTATCCTTTCAGAAAGCATAGGTAAGGCAGTGTCTGACCTTTAATCTTGACCTCCTTGCTGCCCTGACATGCAGCAAATGGTGAGGCCCAAGCTTCTCCTAATGATCCTTGATCCTTACTGCCCTCAATGTCGGCCTAGGATCCAATCACCCTCTGAGCTATGTCTGCAGCACCCAGACTGCCTGAAGTATGGCCCCACTCATGCCGTCCTGCAACTTCAATCTGTTCCTGAGGTGATCTCTTGTGAGCACTCTCTCTGCTACCCAAAAGCTACTCCAGTATGTTCATTTATTAGGATATGTACCGGCCACCTTGCTGCCCTTAAAAGACAGCAAAAAGGACACCCTTGTGAGCTCTTTGTTAGCCAGCTCCCTTATTGCACCTGCTGTGCTCCTGAAGAGACTTCGAGGCAGGCAGCATCAGCTCCAATCTACTTTGGATTCCTTGGTGCTTCTCCTGCTGCTATGGGTCTAAGCCCCAATCTAAATTAGTATTGAGCCTAAGGGGTCCCTCTTTATAGGGCAGGATGCCCCCTCTTGCTGGCTGACCCATTGGGTTGGTTGGCCGAAGCCCTACTGGCCGACCCAGTAGGCCTACTTGGCTAACCTTGTTGGTCTATCCAGCACACCAATAGGCAGCCTTGTTGCTAGCCCTTTTTGGCTTGCATGGCCATGTGGAATTGTGCCACTGGCCCAAGCTTTCTCAGCTCCTTGCCCCGACCTATAGGGCATCTCTTCCCCAGATCCTGCCAACCTAATAGTTGCCCCATGCTGCATCTGTTCACCATTTGCTTGGGCCCGTTTCAACCTTGATCTCTGGCACTTGGTCTGCTCCTACCAGGCACCTATTAGCTCCAGCCTTCTCTAGCCCTAGATCTGTCATACCAACCTCATACATGCTATTGTAGACACCTGTCATGAAGGCGCCTACAGATCGATGCACTCTTGGCCTATACCATCTCTTCCAAGCCATCCAATCTCGACCCGATTGCCCTAGGATGTCCACGCAGTCTTGCACAGGCCTCCATGCTGTAGTCGACATCTTCCAGGCTCCAGATCTTACCCAACACTGCTACGAACTATTCCACCTTGTCACATGTCTGCTCCATACAAAATCTCTGCACCAAGAGCTCCTCTCTGGTTTGAGCTACCCACATGGCAGCCTATGTGCTGCCATCCTGTGTTCCTTTTCCTGATTGGTTATATGCTGCCCACACGGCAGCCTAGATGCTGCCCATAGGGCAGCCCCCTCTTCTTTGTTTTCCCTCTTGAGTTTGCCACCCACATGGCAGCCAATAAGCTGCCCATGTGGCAAACGGTGGCATCCCTAAACCTAAGTCCCCCCCCCCACCCATGCTCTCCTCAGATGGGGGCTTACAAATGGGGAGATGACTTTTCCAACATCTCCTGCAAGCCACATGGCACTCTCCTCTTGCAAGCCTTCTCCAACTGAGCTGAGTTGAGCCTTCTCCTGCAAGCCATGTGGCACTCCCCTGCAGAGGAGAAAAAAAATACAAAGCTCCTTGCGTGTGTTGCCACTTATGCAAATGCATGTATTTACTGGCAACCTCAAATCCCCTTCAATCATATGCATTTTGAGCCCCTCCAGGGAGAATGAATTGCTTCAATGTTTTTGGCTGAACCTTTTTGCACCTAGTTGATGGCCAGAGTGTGAAAATTTTTACGCAATTGCATGTGTTTACTGGCAACCTCAAATCCTTCAATGAGCCTTCAATCATATGCATTTTGAGCCCCTCTAGGCAGAGTGAATTGCTTCAATGTTTTTGGCTGAACTTTTTTGCACCTAGTTGATGGCCAGAGTGTGGATTCTTGCATGCAAATACCTTGGAATCACTGAGATGTAGCACTCGTATCCTAGAGAGTTCTTTCCAAAGTCATTTGCCACCACCTCTGTCTCAACTGATGGACATCGCTTTCCAATGCTTGCTCTTTCAAAGAAACCTTTTTATTAGAGGTTTGTTTGAATTGTTGAAGAGAGACTCAAAGATGCTTCCAAGAAACCTTTCTATCCGAGTTTGATTCGAATTGTTAAAGAGAAACTCAATGATGAACAAAGATGAAATACTTTCAAAAAATCGATTATAATCATGATCAACAGCTCAGAATGCTAACCTGCAACAACTTCGATTTTGAACTTGTTTTTGACATCCACAAACACCCACGGATGGAGGCTACCTAGACCTTGCAACCTAGTCTTTCTCCTGCAAATTGTTGAGCCCTTCAGGCCAACATTTGATTGGAGCTCTTGCAAACTCTTTGAATTAGCAAGCCAATCAATTGTTGGAGCGTGCCCTCCATTAAGAACAGCTCTGGCAGTCTTCGAGCTATCTTTAATCGCATCTCTCAATAGTACCGCTGCTTTAAGCTCCTCCAAGTGGCAAATCATTGATTTATTAATGGTCCTAGATCGGACCCTACCCGATGTTGAGCTTGCTCAAATCTACCTTCTTTTGTTCCTCCATTATCTTCATTTTCTTTCATCTCCTTTCCTTAGATATTCATGCCCTTTCATCTTCCCCTAGCATCGATCAACCCCTACACCTCTCTTTCTCTCTCTCTCTCAAAACCACATACAAGAATTCTATAAAAAGCCCCCCCCCCACCCTCAGGGGGGTCACTATGTATAAGCCCTTTATATCATGTGCGTTCAAGGCCTATCACTACAAGGCATAGGCCATTTTCCGACGGAAATACCGACGCTTTTTACATTAAAATTTTTTTTTTCACGGGCGCAAAGGTCGCTATAAAAGTCGTTAAAATCGTCGGAAAAGGAGCGTCGCTATAAACCGTCGCTATATAGCGACGCTGTTAATCGTCGCTATATAGCGACGATGCAAACGTCGCTATATAGCGACGATAAAAACATCGCTATATAGCGACTCTGTTAATCGTCGCTATATAGCGACACTGGTAAACGTCGCTATATAGCGACGATTAACAGAAGTAAAAAAAAAGGGTTAGTGGGGCTAAACAGGGCTTCCTTTTGGCCCTGTTTAGCCCCACTAATCCTTTTTTTTTTTTTGTAATTACAAAAGAAAGTTTTTTATAACAAAATTTCCCTTGCTTGCAGGGTGATACAAAATTGTTCTTGTGAACGATGAGGAAGAAATGCATATACATATACAACTGTGTTTGTAACAAAATTACCCTGTGAAAGGGCGATACAAAATTGCTCTAACGAGCGGATATACAAAATGCTACTACCACTACTAATCCGAATCCGAATCCGAATCGTCTTGTTGGCCTGTTCCCTGGTCCTCGGCACCTGCATCTTCTCCCTCGTCCCCGACACCTGCGTCTTCTCCCTCGTCCTCGGCACCTGCGTCCGATCCTTGCCCCTGTTGATCGCTCGTCTCTGATGATGGGACGCTTGAGCTTTGACCCTAAGAGTGAACCATATAAATCAAAAATTAGATTGGAACTTAAATTAAAAAGTGAGATTACAAGTAGGAGTAAACTTATACCGTGCGAGTAGCCACCTCAGCCCAATCGACTGTCGCTCCCATTGCCTCTTGCTTAATGAACCACGGCTTGGTTCCTATCCGAAATGCGCGCCGCGTCTCTGCATCTGTAGGAAGACGACCCATCGCAGCTTGCTGTGGATCCAATTTACGAGAGTTAGAGTTAGCTAAAGTGCATGTAATATGTAAGTAAAACAAATAGAACAATACATTAAATGGAAAGAAGTAAACTTACCACGGTTGCCTCGAACGCATACCGTCCGCCTGCACTAAAGTACGAAGTACCTACGACGTCCAGCCGTCTCTTCGCAACCCTCCTCTGACCCTCGAACATTTCGGGATGGTCCCTATGTTGCTTCTTGAAGTACTTCCAATCAGCTTTGTCTGCCCAGCTGGGTTTAGCCAACCCCTTTGTAATGGAAGTACGCATGGTTGATCTGTGATGCTTTAGGACCAAACCCATGCGCTCGAGCATATAATTGTTATTAAACTCCACATTTGGCGGATTAGGATATCTTTGTTTTAACTCATCGATCACCGCCTGCTTCTTTTGGGCATCTTGATACCGCCAATCGATATTTATGCCGCTCTTGAAGTGATGACTCATCAACCGCCTCATGGCGGCCATCACTGCTGCTTTGCCCTTTTTGTCTTCTATTATCTCTCCGGCAGATGTGATTTGATAGGAGAGATCCCCTGATGAGTAAGGGGGACTGACAGTAGCAGAGTCTGAAGGAGTGGAAGCTGCGCGACCGCTTCCGGATCGAGGAGTAGCTGTGGGAGTAGGAGAGGGAAAGGGACCTGACTGATACTGTGTCTTCGGACCAAGTGGAGACCTAAAGGAGCGTGAGTGTGCTGACTCGTCTACATCTCCTGAGTCAGCACAACATGAGCCGCCCATCCTACTCTTCCTTCCCTTGCGGGAGGCATGCGCAGGTGATGATCCCGCGGTCGAAGGGGCGCGAGGGGATGGCTGGGCAGTACGTCCACCCGTCGGTGTAGGGGAAGGAATTGCGGAGGTCCTCTGAGAGAGCAGAGAGAAGAATCTCGCTGCCTCCTCATCGCTCATCTGCGCTACAAACTCGTCGGGAGTCCCAACAAAGCCATGCGCGGCTAGCAAAGGAGTCCCCTGAGGGGTAGTCGCAGTGCTACGTGGAAGAGGGGTCGGACCAGGGGTAGTCACAGTGCTAGGACCGAGAGGAGTCGGACTAGGGGTAGTCCTCGGGGTAGTCACCTGAGAGGAATCAAAGTCCTCTGGAGCATATAGATCGTGAGCTCTCCTCCTGCGAGGCTGTCCGTACTCGTCCGATGAGCGACGTGATCCCATGTCTAACAATAGACACAAACACGAAAACAGAAAACAAAAAACAAACATGAGCATTCTCATAGGCATAGGCATAGGCAAGAAGAAAGAAGAGGGAAAGGAAAGAAAAGGGAAAGGAAAGAGGGAAAGAAGAGGGAAAGATAAGAGGGAAAGAAGATGTAAAGGAAAGAAAAGAATGAGAATGAGGAAATAGAGAATGAGAGAAGGGGGAAATAGAGAAGGGGAAAGAGACGAGGGAAAATAGAGAAGGAGAGAAGGGGGAAATGAGAGAAGGGGGAAATAGAGTGGGAAATAGAGAATGAGCTTATGCAGAAATAGAGAATGAGCTTATGCTTCTCTCATTCTCTATTTCCGCATAAGCTCACGCATAAGCATGAGCTTATGCGGAAACTTAAGCATAAGCTCATGCACATGCATGAGCATAAGCATGAGCTTATGCTTAAGCATAGGCATCGGAAATAGAGAAGGAGCTTATGCATAAAATAGAGAATGAGTTTCCGCATGCTTATGCTCATGCGGAAAAAGAGAAGGAGCTTATGCAGAAAAAGAGAAGGAGAGAAGCATAAGCTTCTCTCATTCTCTATTTCCGCATAAGCTCCTTCTCTTTTTCCGCATGAGCTTATGCTTATGCTCATGGGTGAGCATGAGCTTATGCTCATGTTTCCGCATATGCGGAAATAGAGAATGAGAGAAGCTTAGCATAAGCTTCTCTCATTCTCTATTTCCGCATATGCTCACGCAAAAGAGAAAGAGAAAGAGCTTATGCGGAAAAAGAGAAAGAGCTTATGCGGAAACTCATTCTCTATATCCGCATAAGCTCCTTCTCTTTTTCCGCATGAGCTTATGCTTATGCTCATGGGTGAGCATGAGCTTATGCTCATGTTTCCGCATATGCGAAAATAGAGAGGGAGAGAAGCATAAGCTTCTCTCATTCTCTATTTCCGCATATGCGGAAATAGAGAGGGAGAGAAGCATAAGCTTCTCTCATTCTCTATTTCCGCATATGCGGAAATAGAGAGGGAGAGAAGCATAAGCTTCTCTCATTCTCTATTTCCGCATATGCGGAAATAGAGAGGGAGAGAAGCATAAGCTTCTCTCATTCTCTATTTCCGCATATGCGGAAATAGAGAGGGAGAGAAGCATAAGCTTCTCTCATTCTCTATTTCCGCATATGCGGAAATAGAGAGGGAGAGAAGCATAAGCTTCTCTCATTCTCTATTTCCGCATATGCGGAAATAGAGAGGGAGAGAAGCATAAGCTTCTCTCATTCTCTATTTCCGCATATGCGGAAATAGAGAGGGAGAGAAGCATAAGCTTCTCTCATTCTCTATTTCCGCATATGCGGAAATAGAGAGGGAGAGAAGCATAAGCTTCTCTCATTCTCTATTTCCGCATATGCGGAAATAGAGAGGGAGAGAAGCATAAGCTTCTCTCATTCTCTATTTCCGCATATGCTCACGCAAAAGAGAAAGAGAAAGAGCTTATGCGGAAAAAGAGAAAAAGCTTATGCGGAAACTCATTCTCTATTTCCGCATAAGCTCCTTCTCTTTTTCCGCATGAGCTTATGCTTATGCTCATGGGTGAGCATAAGCTTATGCTCATGTTTCGGCATATGCGGAAACTTACGCATAAGCTCATGCTCATGCATGAGCATAAGCATGAGCTTATGCTTAAGCATAAGCATAAGCATAAGCATAAGCTCATGCTTATGCTCATGCGGATATGGAGAAGGAGCTTATGCGGAAACTTGCGCATAAGCTCATGCTCATGCATGAGCATAAGCATGAGCTTATGCTTATGCATGAGCATAAGCATAAGCATAAGCATAAGCTCATGCTTATGCTCATGCGGAAATAGAGAAGGAGCTTATCCGAAAAGAGAGAAGGAGCTTATGCGGAAAAAGAGAATGAGAGAAGCATAAGCTTCTCTCATTCTCTATTTCCGCATAAGCTCTTGCGGAAACTTACGCATAAGCTCATGCTCATGCATGAGCATAAGCATGAGCTTATGCTTATGCTTATGCAGCATAAGCATAAGCATAAGCTCATGCTTATGCTCATGCGGATATAGAGAAGGAGCTTATGCGGAAAGAGAGAAGGAGCTCATGCGGAAAGAGAGAAGGAGCTTATGCTCATGCGGAAATAGAGAAGGAGCTTATGCGGAAAAAGAGAATGAGAAGCTTCTCTCATTCTCTATTTCCGCATAAGCTTATGCGGAAACTTACGCATAAGCTCATGCTCATGCATGAGCATAAGCATGAGCTTATGCTTATGCTTATGCATAAGCATAAGCATAAGCTCATGCTTATGTGCATGCGGATATAGAGAAGGAGCTTATGCGGAAAGAGAGAAGGAGCTCATGCGGAAAGAGAGAAGGAGCTTATGCTCATGCGGAAATAGAGAAGGAGCTTATGCGGAAACTTACGCATAAGCTCATGCTCATGCATGAGCTTATGCTTATGCTTATGCATAAGCATAAGCATAAGCTCATGCTTATGTTCATGCGGAAATAGAGAAGGAGCTTATGCGGAAATAGAGAAGGAGCTTATGCGGAAACTTGCGCATAAGCTCATGCTCATGCATGAGCATAAGCATGAGCTTATGCTTATGCTTATGCGGAAAAGCATAAGCATAAGCATAAGCTCATGCTTATGCGGATACGGAAATAGAGAAGGAGCTTATGCGGAAAGAGAGAAGGAGCTTATGCGGAAAAAGAGAATGAGAGAAGCATAAGCTTCTCTCATTCTCTATTTCCGCATAAGCTTATGCAGAAACTTACGCATAAGCTCATGCTCATGCATGAGCATAAGCATGAGCTTATGCTTATGCTTATGCTTATGCATAAGCATAAGCATAAGCTCATGCTTATGCTCATGCGGAAAAAGAGAAGGAGCTTATGCGGAAAGAGAGAAGGAGCTTTTGCGGAAACTTGCGCATAAGCTCATGCTCATGCCTGAGCATAAGCATGAGCTTATGCTTATGCTTATGCGGAAGCATAAGCATAAGCATAAGCTCATGCTTATGCGGATGCGGAAATAGAGAAGGAGCTTATGCGGAAAGAGAGAAGGAGCTTATGCGGAAAGAGAGAAGGAGCTTATGCGGAAACTTGCGCATAAGCTCATGCTCATGCATGAGCATAAGCTCATGCTTATGCTCATGCGGAAATAGAGAAGGAGCTTATGCGGAAAGAGAGAAGGAGCTTATGCGGAAACTTGCGCATAAGCTCATGCTCATGAATGAGCATAAGCATGAGCTTATGCTTATTCTTATGCTCTTGCGCATAAGCTCATGCTTATGCTCATTCATGAGCATGAGCTTATGCGCAAGTTTCCATATAAGCTTATGCGGAAATAGAGCGGATGCGGAAATAGAGAAGGAGCTTATGCGGAAAGAGAGAAGGAGCTTATGCGGAAAAAGAGAATAATAGAGAAGGAGCTTATGCGGAAAGAGAGAAGGAGCTTATGCGGAAAAAGAGAATGAGAGAAGCTTACGCTTCTCTCATTCTCTATTTCCGCATAAGCTTATGCGGAAACTTGCGCATAAGCTCATGCTCATGCATGAGCATAAGCTCATGCTTATGCGGATGCGGAAATAGAGAAGGAGCTTATGCGGAAAGAGAGAAGGAGCTTATGCGGAAACTTACGCATAAGCTCATGCTCATGCATGAGCTTATGCTTATGCTTATGCATAAGCATAAGCATAAGCTCATGCTTATGCTCATGCGGAAAAAGAGAAGGAGCTTATGCGGAAAGAGAGAAGGAGCTTATGCGGAAACTTGCGCATAAGCTCATGCTCATGCATGAGCATAAGCATGAGCTTATGCTTATACTTATGCGGAAGCATAAGCATAAGCATAAGCTCATGCTTATGCTCATGCGGAAATAGAGAAGGAGCTTATGCGGAAAGAGAGAAGGAGCTTATGCGGAAACTTGCGCATAAGCTCATGCTCATGCATGAGCATAAGCATGAGCTTATGCTTATGCTTATGCTTAAGCATAAGCATAAGTTAAGCTCATGCTTATGCTCATGCGGAAATAGAGAAGGAGCTTATGTAGAAAGAGAGAAGGAGCTTATGCGGAAACTTACGCATAAGCTCATGCTCATGCATGAGCATAAGCATGAGCTTATGCTTATGCTTAAGCATAAGCATAAGCATAAGCATAAGCTCATGCTTATGCTCATGCGGAAATAGAGAAGGAGCTTATGCTCATGCGGAAAAAGAGCTTATGCGAATGAGAGAAGGGGGAAATAGAGAAGGGGGAATGAGAGAAGCATAAGCATAAGAGAATAAGGGGGAAAGGAAAGAGAGAATAAGGGGGAAAGGAAAGAGAGAAGGGAAAAGAGAGAGGGGGAAAGAGAGAAGGGGGAAAGAGAGAATAAGAGAAGAGGGAAAAAAGAGAAGGGGGAAAAATGAGAAAAAGAGAAGGGGGAAGAGAGGGTTCCTACGCCCATCACTGTAGCTAGCGCTTAAGGCGCTAGCTGCAGGCCAATGCAAATAACAAAAAGCTTAAATGGAAAGAAGAGGAAGCACTTACCCGTAAAAGTATGTCCCGCTCGGTGTAGTGGACTGGGCCCACAAAAGAGAGAGTATGTCCCGCTCGGTGTAGTGGACTGGCCCTACAAAAGAGAGAAAACAACCCATTTTTTCAAATAAGATGTTAGTGGAAAGAGGAGATCACAAAAGCAACTTCTTGAAAGGAGACAAGGAAAGAGAAGATTGAGGAGACAAGGAAAGGAGGAGATTGAGGAGAAGAGAAGGAAGAGAAGGAAGAGAAATACAGGAAGAAGAGGTGAGTTTCTTTCTTTCTTTCTTGAAATTTCGTTTTTTGTTTCAATCCTTTCTAATCAAGCATGAAAACTAGTTTAAAACTTTAGCAATACAAGTAGAAACACTCACAAAACCAAAGCTAACAAACAAACAACCTACATTGTTGAAAGAAACTCACCTCTTGAAGAACTTTCTTTCTGGAAACCAAAGAGGGAAAAAGGAGAGAGAGGGTGTACAAGAGGTAGGAGAAGGGTGAGGAGTGGGAAATAGAGTAGGAGGTTGCTTGGAATAGATAGGAGGTCAGTGAAAATAGGTGGGAGGAGATTTTGGGTGGCTTACTTGAGAGATTAGGAATGCTTTGAGCAAAACGCCGCGCGTTTCGGCGTTTCGGGTTTTAACCCACAGCGTCGCTATATAGCGACGCTTATTCGTCGCTATATAGCGACGTTTTTAATTTAAAGCGTCGCTATATAGCGACGTTTTAAATTAAAAACGTCGCTATATAGCGACGGAACAGAGCGTCGCTATATAGCGATGCTTACTGTTTATTTTTTGGTGTGGCCTCTTGTGAAGCTCAAACATGCTATGCCTATAATTGTCAATATCTCCTCTTACTACATAGCCTTACTATATAGGATTTTTTGTTTCAATCCTTACTATATAGCGACGTCATTCTTTTTATATAGCCTCAAGAGAAGCTCAAATTAAACATGCTATGCTCATAATTGTGTACATCTCCTCTTCATGCTTATGTTTTGGTTTTATAAGTGTAGATGGAAGGGACGAGTGGAAGCTCATCCGATGATGCGCCAACGCCCGGGTGCACGAAGTGGCTTACAGAGAGGTTATATTGTCATTGCACTCATTGCAAGTGAGAAGTACGACATCAACGTCGTATTATCATGCGCCACTTGCGGATGTATGGGGAGGAGCCGGAACCAGTACCCCCCATTGGTGTTGCACATGTTGATGGATCATCGGTAAGTCAAAGCTATTTAAGTTCGCAATCTTATTGTATACCCGGAATTAGAAGATCTTCTATTTACACGAATGAGCTTATGACAGGATGACGAGGGTGACGAGGGTACACATATACCTTCTCACTTTCAACAAGACTATAGTCTCCCGGATGACGACGAGGGTATGGTCGACATGATGGATTCCATTTTTAGGGGCACTACATCCCACGCACATGTGATGTCAGAGTCTGAGGTGAAAATGCGAGAGTTGCAATCAACACAATTGTACGAGGGTGCCAGGATGTCTAAACTACGTGCTTGTCTCTCAATCTTGAATCTACAAGTACAGTATGGGTGGTCAGATACAAGTGTCTCGGCCTTAATGAGGTTAGCTCTTGCATTAATTTGATTGACTCATTATTTGGATATTGTTTGTTTTGAGAATCATCATTTGGATAGTGTCTTTGTCATAGGTTGCTCCAAAAGATGTTGCCTGCACCAAATACCATGCCCGCATCAAGAGATGAAGCGAAAAAGATGCTAACAATGGTGGGTATGGATTATGATACCATCCATGCTTGCCGTAATGATTGTATTCTCTTTCGTCGTGAGCATGGAGATTTGGCTAGTTGTCCAAAGTGTGGGGAACAACGATATAGAGATGACTTGCAGGGTGAGAGGATACCGGTAAAGGTCTTAAGACACTTTCCCATCATTGCAAGAATACAACACATGTTTCGATGCAAATCCATAGCGGAGTTGATGACATGGCATGCATCTCATCGGTCCACTGATCACACATTGAGGATTCCCGCAGATTGTGCGGCTTGGAAGCACATAGATAATCAGTGGCCGGACTTTGCGAGAGAGCCACGCAACTTACATCTTGGGCTAGCCATGGACGGCGTGAATCCTTTCGGGTTACGCTCGACATCTTGGTCGACATGGCCCATAGTCGTGGTGAATTACAATATCCCACCATGGCTAACAATAAAAAAGGGACACCTCATGCTTGCACTACTTGTGCCAGGAAAGTACAAGGCAAAAAACATGGACGTGTACATGGCACCTTTGATAGAGGAGTTACAGATATTATGGAGAGGAGTGCAGGTCTTTGATATTTCCAGAGCTCCTAGGCATACCAATGATATTTTAGTCAGGGGTATCTTGATGTGGACCATGCATGACTACCCAGGATATGGAGAGTGCGCAGGTACGTGGTTATGTCTTTACATGTACAATGAGGGATTATGCTTTTTTTACTCTCTTTTGCACGCATGTCTTGTACTAACATATTCATGCACGCGTGCAGGACTTGTTACAAGTGGGTACCATGCTTGTCCTGTTTGTGGACCCGCTCTGAAATCGCTTGCACGCTACTCCAAACACATGAGGAAAAATGTTTATGAAGGTCATGCTCGATACCTTCCGCTCGACCATCTCGCACGTGGAGGTCAGCTTGATCCACCACCATCATATTTGAAAGCAAGTGATTGGATTCAAGCTTGGAGGGAGAATGGAGAGGAACCTCCTCCTGGTATGAAGAGGCTATCGATCTTTCACGAGCTTCCTTATTGGGGTCAGTTACAAATCAATCATCTCTTGGATCCCATGCATATCTTTAAGAATGTGGGGGCTACCATTTGGGCACACTTGGTTGGTTCCAAGGACTCGAGAGGAGTGCGAGAAGACTTGCGTGCTATGAATAGGATGTCTCCTTTGTGGCCCCAAGTGCATGCTTCAGGAAAAGTTGTCCTCCCGAAAGCAACGTGGATCCTCTCTACGAGGGAGGAGGCAGCGATCAAGGCAGACATTCAAACACCGATAGGGTACATGCGTTGCTTGAAAGGAGCATTTTCAAAGGACAATAAGCTTAGTGGCCTCAAGTCCCATGATTGGCACAAGGTCTTACACGTATTCTAAGTAGAATTAGTGTACCGATAATAGTGATGCATTAGCGTAATTATTATTATGTTATATTGTTGACATGATTTCATTGTTGCTTTGATAGTTCATCCTTCCAATTACAATAAAAGGGTGCTTACAAGAAGATGTTAGAAATGCTATATTCAAGATCTGTGGTATTGTGAGGTATGCTTACTATCAATTCGCATTATGTATTTTCTTCATGGACATGTGAAATAGGTGGATATCTCAAATATCTTACATATGCATGGACATGTGAAATAGGTGGATATCTCAAAAAGAGATCTCTATATCGAGCATCGAGAAGGCTAGGGTGGAATCCATCGAAGCCGTATGCTTGCTTGAGAAGGACTTTCCCTCAAGCATTATGACAACTCAAGTCCACTTGCTTGTGCACATAGTTGATGAGGTGGCTATAGCAGGTACCGTTCATAATCGATGGATGTTTTTTCTCGAGCGGTTTATGAAAACTTTAAAGGGGTTTGTAAGACAAAGAGCAAGACCAGAAGCAAGCATGGCAGAGGGATGGCTTGTGCAAGAGTCATTAGTATATATCACAGAGTTTCTTGCATCCACGGATCCTGATATGCCACAAGCTTGGCACAACAAGGATGATGATCGCATCATTGGCGAGGTCCCCCAAGGAAAAGGGATTGAAAGAAAGATGAGCGAAGAGCAAATGGAGAAATTCAATAAGTTTTGTATCCTCAATAGCCCTGAGATGCAGAAGTGGATTGAGAGATATGAAGTGGTCAAAGCAGAAAGAATAAATGCAAGGACGAGATTCAGAGTAATGTACAGGCGATCACAACCATATCCACGAGATCTGGCTCTTCTCCCTACTCACATGTCACTTGATTGGCTACAACTAGCTATACGTAAAGCCGAACGTGATGGAGAGACAATAAACGAGCGCGAGCGGGAGATATCATCTGGATGTATGGTGCATGTAAGTTTCTTATCTCTTGATGTAATTAAGTAATTATTTGTGGCAATATATGCTATAAAATAGGTGCATCTTCATTGTTTTAATGATGCTCTTTTACAGTACAAAAAGTACAGTGCATTATGGTCATATGGACGACATTTTCGCGTACACGTATGATTGTGGAGTCATGGCTAACTTCACACAAGATAGCCGAGCAAGTGCTTCGGATACCAATCTTCTCTCCTCACAGTTGGATTATTGTGGAACCATACGCGACATCTATGAAATTGATTTCAGACGATTTACTATTTTCATTCTTGATGTAAAATGGTTTAGAACTACTTACAACGGTCCCCGTGCGACTGTGAGAAAAGATGGTAGCGGTCTCTTTGCAATAGACTCCACCAAACATTGGACCGATGAAAGTGATACTTTTGTTCTTCCCGAGCACTGTGAGCAGGTGCATACTAATGATTTAATTAGTCAAAGCTTTCGTTTTTTAAGTCCATTGATATATATATAATTGACGACATTTGGCACGTGATTTTTCATCTTCAATATAGGTGGTTTTTCATCCGGATTGTTCTGATCCAAGATGGTGGTACGTGATCCAAGTTGCACCACGAAGTAAGCAGATTTTTGAAGATCGAGATGTGGATATGGAGATGCCACTACCAATGCCGGATCCAATTGATGAATCTAGCGAAGAAGATGTAGATCACCATATGAGGCAAGAGGAAGATGCGCATAATGACATCGCACGGGAGGAGGATGGAGATCACGATATTGACGAGGAAGACAACAATCGTCAAGATCAATCACCACACTTAAGCTTAATTGAAGAAGATGATCAAATACTTTTAGTAGGTGAACGTACGATGCTAGAGTACGATGATGATATAGGAGATCAACTCGGTATAGAGTTGGAGATAGACTTGCTTGGCGCCTTAGACTTGGCTCAAGATGAAACAGTTGATGTAAATGCTCTTATTTAATTTGATTTTTCTCATCTCAAACTTGGACATGAATATATGAGCTTCAAAGGCTTGATGTACATGCTCTCATTTTTTAATTCTCTATGAGCTCAAACATGTATGAAAATTTAAAAAATTTTGTCATTGAAAGAAAATAATTTTTGAGGCTAAAAAAAAAAAAAAACCTCTCTGTAAAACGTCGCTATAATATATTGTCTTAGTGTCGCTATATAGCGACCTTTAAAAGTCGCTATATAGCGACTTTTACTAACGTCGCTATATAGCGACGCTTAGTAAAAGTCGCTATATAGCGACGATTTACGACACCCGATTTTTATACCGACGATTAACGCTAAGCGGGCGCTAATCGTCGGTACGTAAACATCGCAATAGGATGCGTGTGTAGTAGTGTATATTTAAAATCCCTTATCTGTAAATTTTTTCATTAATAAAATGTACCCCTTTTCTATATAAATCTATAAATTTTTTCCAAAACTATTTTAAATAGTCCCTTATGTATATTTATTTCTGTAAATTTTAGAAATAAAAAATATCCTTCTGTTGAACTCACGTGATAGGGTTACATATGATGAGTGACCCCCTCGAGCCCCCACCTCTCTCTCTCTCTCCCTCTCTCTCTCTAGCTATGGTTTTGAGATAAACCCTCTTCCTCCCCCCTCCCCTCTCTCTCTCTCTCTCCCTCTCTCACAAAAACACAAAAGCACACACACACACACACACACACACACAAACAAACACACACACTCTCTTTCACACACACAGAAATAATGTAGATATAGAAGCTGGTAGTACTTGATACAACCGTCTGGAGGTGACAAAGCAACCCAAGCTGGAATAGAGCAAGCTGCAATAGCTTTGTCAACAGTCTCTAGCTAGATGAGGATAAGTTCGAGCTTACAAATAAGAGAGAGAGCGACAGACAGTTTTAGGATGTCTATCACTTGAAATTTCTCTAGCTAGGACACCCCCTCAACGACGGCTGGAGCTGGAGCTGGAGGTGTGGCGCACGATGGAGGCTGGGCGAGGAGGTGGGAGCCTGTGGCACTGGTGATCACGCTAGAGCTGGGAGCTGGTGATCACGTCTTCTTCTCCAGCTAGGACACCCCCTCAACGACGGCTGGAGCTAGAGCTGGAGGTGGCGCGCGATGGAGGCTAGGCGAGGAGGCGGGAGCCTGTGGCGCTGGTGATAACGCTGGAGCTGGAGCTGGTGATCACGTCTTCTTCATTACCTTCCTCTGCTACTACGTCGCTCCACCTTCCTCTGCTACTACGATCACCTTCCTCTGTGGTGCGATGGAGGCTGGAGGAGGAGACCGGAGCCATGGCGTGATGGCGCGATTCATTATGGGGTGACGGCGTCGTTGTGAAGGCGTGACGGCATGACGCTCCTTGCATTCAACCCTCCCATCGCCTCGACACGTGGTGGGTTGGCCTCGCCTCGACACGTGGCAGGTTGGCTTCTCCCCTCCCTCCTTAATAGAATAGATAGATGGATCTAGTGAAGAAGACTAAGATCACAATATGAGCCAAGAGGAAGATGCGCATAATGACATTGTACGAGAGGAAGATAGAGATCACGATATTGAGGAAGAAGATGATGATCATCAAGAATCACCACACTTTATTGAAGAAGATGATCAAGTACTCTTATAGGTGAACGTATGATGCTAGAGTACGATGATGATATAGGAGATCAACTCGGTATAGAGTTAGAGATAGACTTGTTTGGCATGTTAGACTTGGCTCAGGATGAAGCTGTTGATGTAAATGCTCTTCATTGATTTTTTTCATCTCAAACTTGGACATGAATATATGAGCTTCAAAGGCTTGATGTACATGCTCTTGTACTTTTATTCTCTCAAAGGATCAAACATATATGAAAAGGAAAAAAAAATTGTCATTGGGAAAAACTATCTTTTAAGGTCGGTATGAGAAAAAACACTCTCTCTAAAATGTTGCTATAGGAAACTATCTCAGTGTCGCTATATAGCGACCATTCACAAGACTAATAAGTGTTGCTATATAGTGATCATTTACAAGTCTAATAAGTGTCGCTATAGCGACGCTCTTTAAACGTCCTATATAGCGACGTTTGCCTAAAGTCGCTATAAAGCAACACTTAACGAATCTCGCTTTGATTATCGACGATTAGTGCCCCGCGCGCGCTAATCGTCGATCCTTAAGCGTTGGAATAGGACCCATGTGTAGTAGTGCTAGATCATTACTAATATTTGATCAACAAAAACTTTATATATAATTATCCTATAATACCAACTTTAACATACACATCATCTCTACAAATGCATATAAAAAATCTATAAACTATGATTTTCTCTACTCCTATTTTAAATTTCAAGTGTCATAAAAAGTATCTCCCTCCACACAATGCCATAAAAGGTATCTCCTCCACACAATGCCATAAAAAGTTGTCTTTGTCAATGATGTGTCAAGCCCTATATCATGCAATATTGTGTTTACTACTCCTTATTTTGATTTAGTTTGCTTACTGATGGAAGGAAGTCATTCTAATTCGAAGTCAGTTAAAACTCTCTTTCCAAGGTTCAAGACGCAACAACCCTCATGCAAAAGTACTACATTCATCGACAATTCAAAAATGCCCAAATCATGGATATATCTTAACAACTCTTTTCCACAAACAATTAACTTTTAATAATATGAGACCATGGAAAATAATCCAATATAAGGGAACTAGACACATGATTTGATAAATCTAGCAAAAGTCATACTTTTATGATACACAAGACCATTCATTTGATAGATTTGTATAACTTGGACATTATATAGAAATCTTTGGTTGACCTTTGGATCAAGCTAAGAATCTTAATGCATGTATCACCATGACAAACTAATCCACATGTTAATGCAATATAAAATGTATAAGGCATACATGAAATCATAAGGAATAATCTAAAATTTATAGCAAGATTAGCTAGTACAATAGCACACAACAAGAGTGTGATTGATAATATCCCTTAAATAACCAAATACATTAGTCAAACTCATGATGTGGTTCAAATTTTAAAAGAATTCATGTAAAGACTTATGAATAATGATGAGAGATGTATGATCTCATTGCTTGGCTTACTACAAGGATGTACTAAAATTAATTAATGTAATGCGCCCATCAAGCACATGGTCTTGTTTTTTAAAATAGATTTTAAAAGGACCCTGATCTTAGAAGTATGGATATCTCAATATGGACTTGAAAAGTAACATATCGTGGCATGCAATATTCTAGAAAAAGACATTTGATGCTTTAAAAGAACACAATTTGCTAATGAGAAGCTTTTATCTATGAGGCTCACATATTGTTTCAAAGAGCACAATTAGTTTACGAGGTCAAAAATTATTCCTCCAAATCTTGAATCAATTTCTCTAACAAATGCATATGGCCATTACATCAATTCGGAATTTACAAAAGAATAAATCTTAATTGCAAGTGTAAACATGCTCAAAGATAAGTACTATATGATTTCTTTAATGATTCTACCTAGGCTGATGTTGGTATGTAGAATTTTGAGATAACTTCTCCTATAATTGGCTCTATAGGGATTAAAATAAGAGATGAGTTTTATGAAAAATAAAATTTTCCTAAAATAAGGTTTATCATGGATCGTGACAAATGGAGAATCAATTCTTTGTTGAAAATTGTAGCACTAAGGTACAAGGGTTATTGAGAATATATGTCATAATCGTAGTAAGTATTAATTAGAGTTCCTATATAAGGATTGAGGTATAGGTCATACATAAGTGATGGGGACAATGGGAAGCTTGTTGTATGAGGAATGCATTTAAGGGAAGAAACAAAGTGCACATTATAGTATGGACGTATGTTTTAAAGGGCATATTTATAGAGGTCCCCTTAAATAAACAAGAAGGCTCATAAGGTTGCATGGTCAAAGAAAAGTATCACAAGAGAACATGGAAGTAAATTTGGCAGCATTTGCCAATCTTATTAAGGAGAGGATTCCGTTCCATCTTATGAGGGAGTCTCAAGGAGTCCCTTCCCTTTTTCCTCATTCCTTCACTTCAACACTGAGTTGAGGCAGTACATGACATGTGATTCGAGTGGCCATGAGTGCCCAAAGAGCATGATTTTTTACCATCCAGGCTAGAGAGTACCCAAAATAACGTTTAGTGATGTTCCCATACCTCCTCTTTTGACCATATGCCGCAAGAGAAGAGAAACCTATAATCCATCACTCAATGAGGCATTCTTGAACATTTTGGACCAACCCCCAAATAACGTTTAGTAATGTTCCCATATGAGTTCCCCACATGGGTTTTCGTTTGCTTCGAATTTATTAATTCTCTTTCCACATGGGAATACCTCTTAAGAAGGGAAATTTCCAAGGGACGAGCACGTTTTTCCTGGGCCTTCCATTGTAAAGTGTGAAAAGTACGGGAGTACGAGGTGGAAAGTTGCATGGATATGCTCAGATATAAACAACCAACGTAAAATCTATGCGCTCATCCATGCACATGGAGCTTTCATTGGATTTCGTGCTCACTTTAGTCTTCGCCTCCTTTGAGTTCGTGGCCCGCTGCTGCTGCACGCGGAAATGGATTGCTTGCTTGCTGTAGCCGAACTTTTGCAGGTTGACTCACGTCCAAAAAGCCAAAGATTCACACTCCAGACAGTATCGCTTGATGTCTGAGAGAACCTGTGACAATACACAAAAGAGACGGCCGAGGAATACGATACGCGAGCTTGGTACAAAACGTCATGCGAGTGGGTGCCGCCCGAATGAGCCAGCAGCTACTGCTCAAGGGAAAAATTATCGGGCGATAGAGAAGCATGAGTTGTATGGGGAGGGAGGTGGAGAAAGCGATGGTGGGGGTGGAGATTACTCCTGCAGATGTGAGCGAGGTGAGGGGATGCTTCGGTTCTACGACAGATGAGAACGCTGATGATCCTAAAGTATGTGAAAATCAGAGTGAGCTCTGCTGACATGCTCGAAAGAGGAAGGGAGAAAGAGAGGAGGAGGAAGAAGAAATCAGAAGCTTTTCAACCAATTAACGGGTGGGGGGGACAGTCATGAGAGATTCCCAGAAACTGGCTATGGCGGTCTCATCCACATACACAATATATGTCTGTCTACATTTGCATTGCTGATTGTTGCTCATGAACCATGTTTAGAGTTTGCATTGCTGATTGTTATTCATGAACTAGCTACGTATCGATGTCTACATTCTGAATTGCTGATTGTTGCTCATGAACCATGTTTAGAGTTTGCATTGCTGATTGTAGTTCATGAACTAGCTACGTATCGAAGCCATGCAGCTCACAATCTTATTATCTTATCTTGTCGCCCTGGAGCCTGGTTTGATCCACAAGGTTCCGTGCTATGTGTGCACGGCCTTCTTCTTCAATTCGATGGAAACATTTCTGTGTGGTGCTTGTGGAAAGCAGCATCGTTATGGCTGCTGTCGTTGCCATCACGAGAATCCAGCAGCAGAGTTCTCGTGTGTACACACGGGGGATTGAAGTTTGAAACCGGACTCAACAATCAATCAACCCCTCTCTCTCTCTCTCTCTTTCACTGTGTTCGTATAAACTTTATGCAGGGGAGCAGCCATAATAGCCAACCTTTCTGTACTCTCTTTGCTCTATAGATCCCTGCTTGCAAATGCTCTACACAAACTCACATCATCACAGCGTTCTTCATCACCGTCACTCATGATTCGCGTTCTTGTCCGAGTTCTTCTTCTTCTTCTAAGACTTTTTCTTGCTCATCGTGCAGCTTGTTGTGCTCTCTCGCTCTCACGCTCTCTCTCCCTTCCTCTCTCTCTCTCTCTCTCTCTCTCTCTCTCTCTGGCACACAAAATGGTCTTCTTGAAAGGCTCGGAATCTTCCTGGGTTCCCAGGAAAATTATTTCGGCTAGCTTTCCCTTCCATGTGGGCTGACCACATCAACCACTTGAATCTTATCAATGTGGGAAGAAACTGCTGGGGTCGCATACAAGATCTGGTGGATATATGTGCAAAAGAGTCGACGCGAACCAATGCTCTCTCTCTCTCTCCGTCTGTGTTCATCTTCTTCCCTTGCGCTGTCTCCTGTTTTTGGGTGTTCAGACTCCAGTCCCCAGTCCTAACGATGCCGAAGAGAAGACGAACGAAGAGATAAGACAAGGATCTTCTCTTCCTCGATCTTTCTCACAGCACTCACTCACACCCAAGGATGCTGCTGTCCTGGTCGTAGTGGGTAGTATTGGTGATGGTTGTCTTGTCCTGCGTCACACCATAGCAAGCTCGTCCTGCTTGATTCGTCATCTCCAATCACTCCCACTCTGAAATTCCGTTCATCGGTCCTTTGGCGCACCTACAATAGCTTCATCACATCCCCCCAACTCCCCACTTTCCATAGCCTTATCTGCACAAATTCAACTCGTAGCCTGCTCGAATGCAGCAATGCCCGGCCTTCCAGCACCTGCCATGCTTCGCCTTCGCAGGTCTTTGCCCTCCCTAATGATCATCCCAGCTTTACATCATCTCCTCTTCTCACTGTTTTTCATGCCTCCTGTTCTTGAATTTGCATTCTCTTCTTCCTCCTCCCAGATCCCTGTCTCCATGCTCTACAACCTCTCGGCTCAGTTCAATTCTACCTGTCGTCTCCCAGCGAATTCCAACGACAATCTCCTGATCGATCCCATCCTCCTCAGCATAAATGGCAGCTTTGCCTGGGGATTTAGCTCCAGTTCCTCCGATGAATTGTTCTTCTGCTCCCTGTCCATCGTGTGCTACAACTGCAATCAGTATTACCCCGCTTGGAGTGCCTCTTCCCAGCAGACAGGCGCGATCGTATCAGGAGCCCATATACTTCAATTGGGAAAGAGCGGAAATCTCGAGCTTCGGGACTCGACAGGCTTACTTCTTTGGTCAAGCAACGCAGGCCGTGTTACAAGCATTGAGCTCCTCGAGACGGGCAATCTCCTGCTCCTCGACAGCACAAATTCTATCGTGTGGCAGAGTTTTGATCATCCGAGCAACGTGCTGTTGCCTGGACAGGTTCTCACTCCAGGGATGAGATTAGTTGCTGGTGATTATTCTGCTGTCATGGAACCCGGAGGGCTGGCCTTATACGTCAATTCCCCGGATCCGCTTCCTTACCTTGTGCTCAATTCAACGTGGGGCTTGTCTACTCTGGACAGCGTATTAAAACCACTTTGCTATGGCTTGAGCATGGTTTATTCTGCTAACGGCAACACGCTGACGATGGAGCTGGACTTGGGAAACGCTTCAGCGGGTCCAGGATGCTACAATGCGTCTGCTCAGACAACTATTCAGAAGGTCGATCTATCCGTGACCGGGTCGACCAAATCCGGTGGATTCAGATATTTGAAGTTGGACTCTCGCGGAGAATTGAAAACTTTTCTAGACAGCAATGCGGATTTTTCCTGGTTCGACCAAGGTGATGATGAGCAGGGCAGAGGCTTTTGCAATCTTCCCAATCACTGTGGAGAGAATGGCATTTGCGATCCTGGCGGCGAGTGCAGATGTCCTCAGCCAGAGGCTAATCAGTCGACTCCTTACTTCTTCTCTGTGGACTACAGTGCAGAGACCCCGGAAACCGATGGCTGTACTACGGTGCAGACCGCCAACTGCTCCGCTAATGCTCCCAAATTGCTCAAGCTTCAAGACCTGGATTACTTTCCTCACCGCTTCATGTCTCCGCCAAGCCATCCTTCGACGTTGCAAGATTGTGTAAACTCTTGTGTGCAAAACTGCTCTTGTGTTGTCGCTTTTTACGATAACCAGTCACAAGCTTGCCACCACTATCGGAAGATCTTATCCATACAGCGAGCCACATACGGCGGCAATTTTCTAGTCTTTCTCAAAATCAAGCCACTCAAAACTCCTCCCCATAGGTTGAATTTCATTGCCATTGCCATCATTTTTGGTACCAGCCTGCTCGCATGTTGTGCGATACTTGTCTGGGTATATCGCACTTATGGGAAGAGGGACACGGAAGGTGAAAGAGTGCAAAGATCAGAGGACGATGCCTTCCTGGAGTCTCTGCCTGGTCTTCCTCCAAGATACTCCGTAAAGCAGCTGCAGCAGATAACAAATGGGTTCAGCGTCAAGCTCGGGGCTGGGGGCTTCGGGACTGTGTACGAAGGCACTCTTCCGGATGGCACCAAGATCGCAGTGAAGAAGCTAGAAGGAACAGGGCAAGGAGACAAGGAATTCCGGGCAGAAGTGGCTGCCCTAGCAGGACTGAGCCATGTGAATCTGGTGCGCTTGCGAGGCTTCTGCGCAGAGGGGTTGCACCGCATGCTGGTGTACGAATACATGACGAACGGGTCACTGGACAAATGGCTTCTACCGAAACCGGACGGCGTCACTCCGATGCTGGACTGGCAGGCGAGGTTCAGGATCGCCGTCGATGCAGCGAGGGGGTTGGCGTTCCTGCACGGGGAGTCGAGGGAGCGGATCTTCCATCTGGACGTGAAGCCACAGAACATACTACTGGACGAGAAGTTCACGGCGAAGCTATCCGATTTCGGGCTATCAAAGCAGATGGACAGGGGGAGGAGCCGAACGGAGACGTCGATGAGGGGGACACCGGGGTATTTGGCACCGGAGTGGCTACTACAGCTGACGGTGTGCGACAAGAGCGATGTGTACAGTTTTGGGATGGTGCTATTGGAAGTGGTGAGCGGGAGGAGGAATGTGGACTATACAAGGGAGGAGGAGAAGATGTATTGGCCGGCATGGGTGCTGAGGAAGGTGGGAGGGGGGGAATGGGAGGAGGTGAAGGAGGAAGCAGGGAGGGGAGGGAGGAGGAGCGATGGGGGAGATGAAGAAGCAGAGAGGGCGATCAAGGTAGCGTTATGGTGTGTGCAGGAAGATCCAAGGGCGAGGCCGGCTATGGCGATGGTGCTTCTGATGCTTGAAGGACTTGTTGAGGTTGGCGATCCGCCATTGAAGATGGAGTTCACGTTGGAAGCTCAGGCCAGGCTCGTCGCCAACCATCTCCATCCCTCCTCTGATGAAGATGAAGATGAAGATGAAGATGATAAAGATGATGATCATCTTCATCCTCCTCCCGCCATAGCCAACCTCTGCACTGATCAATATCATCTTCGTCAATATCCAGCTTCCGCCATAGCCAACCTCTGCCTTAGCTCTCCAGCTTCTTACTCTAGTGATCTCCTTCCTCCTCATCGTTTCTCCTCCTTCCACCCGGAATCCTTCTCCCCAGCTCCTCCTCCTCCTCCTCCTTCCCAGCTCATTTCCACATCCTTGCGCTTCCCTTCCCTCCCCCCTCGCCCCCCCCTAGTCTGCCGCCTCGCTCCCCCCCACAGCTTCTAGCACACCTCTGTCCACCTTCTTGCTTGAAGCATCGTCTTCCTACAGCTCGCTCTCAAAATTTTACTTCTCGCTTGGAGCATCGTCTTCCTACAGGCTCTCAAAAACTGCGCAGTAATTAATCATGTGGAATGAAGCAGCAGTCCGGATGATGCCCCAGAGCTTCTAGCACAGCTCTGTCCTTCTCGCTCTAAGCTCATCTTGCATTGTAATCCTACAAGAGTATTTGATTTTGAATATCAGGATCCAGATAATTCAATTTGTACTCCCATGCCAAGTTCCAATGATGGGTATGATTTTGATGAGATGCCACTTCCCAGTAACCCCATCAAGAAATTTTGGAGCAAATATCCTGATATGAAAACTCGAGGTGGATGGACCCTAGACAACTTTCCTACCAACCTTTGTCAGCGTCAAATTAGTAAAGGTTGGATTAGCAAGTTGGATCCACAACCTGATTAGCGCCGCCCCAAGCTCTTTGATGTAATCTTCTTAAAGGAGTACCTACGTGCACCTCCATGTCTTAGAACCCATCCCAAGTTCTATGCAGTTCCACGGCGTAAAAAATGGAAAGCCAACATACACACTTTGGATGAAAATCGAACCATTAATTGGCCAATGATCGTACCATACTCTAGTGTAAAATGAAATATCCAAGGCACAATGGTCCGAGCACTTCAGTAGCATGAGCAAATAATGCGCAGCCACATTGATTGCTTCCTTCGCCTAAGTGCTATATTCTGTAAAACATTGGAATTCATTCTGGAGGTCCCATATTACCTCGATTCCCATTTGCCTCCACTCAGTTTCAATCCCAATGAATGGGTCGATGCTCATATTACAAGCCGACTCTATCAAAGAGTGATCTTCTTAAAAGCACGTCACATATCTCTATTCGAGCAAATGGTGGATACAGGCTACCTAGAAATTGAGTAAAAATTATATGGTGCCAAGGCTTTACAGCAAGATCGACTGGCACGACACAAGTTCTACAGCCACTGGACTAAAGGCATGGCAATCCAGGTACATGCTTGTAATAAGCCATAACCCGACGGGTAATAAAATGGATCTGGGAGTATGTTGTCTCTGTGCCAACATGGACTTAGGTAGAACCGAATGTGTATAGAGTAGTGGCAAAGCTCCGCTTGTACTTGCATAAGGCTAGAAATAATCCCTCTTAGAAATCCAACTTGCATGTTCTACATGCAAGTTCTACATACGATTCCTACATCCACTCCTACATGCAACTTCTACATGCAACTCCTACATGCGAGTTCTACATGCAACTCCTACATGCGAGTTTTACATGCGATTTCTACATGCAAATCCTACATGCGAGTTCTACATGCAACTCCTACATGCGATTTCTACATGTGAGTTCTACATGCAACTCTTACATGCAACTCCTACATGCGAGTTCTACATGCAACTCCTACATGCGAGTTCTACATGCAACTTCTATATGCAAGTTCTACATGTAGAGAGAGAATGTCTTACAATTCTTGCATGCAGAGAGAGAAGCTCTCCAACTTGTATAAATACCCCATAATGGAATGAAGCCCACACTCTTTGGGACATTGTCTTGAGTTTTACTTTGGAATTCCAAGCAATTGTCTCAAGTGTCCATGCTTCCTTGCACTCCATGTCCAAAAGCATGTCCTAACCTTGCAACTCCTCCTTCCCTCTCATGGACTTAGGTAGAACAGAATGTGTGTGTAGAGTAGCGGCAAAGCTCTGCTTGTACTTGTATAAGGCTAGAAATACAACTTGCATGTTCTACATGCAAGTTCTATATACGATTCCTATATGCAACTTCTATATGCAACTCCTACATGCGAGTTCTACATGCAACTTCTACATGCAACTCCTACATGCGAGTTCTACATGCAACTCCTACATGCGAGTTCTACATCTAACTCCTACATGCGAGTTCTACATACAACTCTTACATGCAACTCCTACATGCGAGTTCTACATGCAACTCTTACATGCGAGTTCGACTTGCAACTCGTACATGTGAGTTCAACATGCAACTCCTACATGTGAGTTCTACATGCGAGTTCTACATGCAACTCCTATATGTAAGTTCTACATGTAGAGAGAGAATGTCTTACAATTCCTACATGCAGAGAGAGAAGCTCTCCAACTTGTATAAATACCCCATAATGGAATGAAGCCCACACTCTTTGGGGCATTGTGTTGAGTTCTACTTTGGTATTCCAAGCAATTGTCTCAAGTGTTTATGCTTCCTTGCACTCCACGTCCAAAAGCATGTCCTAACCTTGCAACTCCTCCTCCCCTCTCCTCCAACTTACAACCCATCCTCTCCCTCTCCTCCTCCCTCCTCCTCCTCCCTTCTCCTCCTTCCTCTTCCTCCTCCTCCTCCCTTCTCCTCCTCCTCCTCCCTCCTCCTCCTCCTTCTCTCTCCTCCTCCCCTCTCCTCCTCCCTCTTCCTCCTCCTCCTCCCTCCTCCTCCTCCTCCCTTCTCCTCCTTCCTCCTCCCTCCTGCTCCTCCTCCTCCCTCCTCTCTCTTTTTTCCCCCATGCTCTTACACCTTCTTCCTCTCCCACTCCTATGCTCCCCCTAAACGCTTAGTTCCTCAACCCTTAATCTCCATGATCTACAAGGAAGACGAGTTCTCCACCATGTACTCTACTCTAAACCTTGGAATCTCTTCTAAACTATGGAACCTCCTTCTAAACCTTGGAACCTCCTTCTAAACCCTAAACCTCCCTCTAACCCTTGAACTCCTCCTAAACCTTGCAACCCCCAATGAAGACGAAAGCCTTCATTACCTCAACCATGATGATACACGTTTCTTTTACACATGCGAGTTATATTTTTGCTTACCATACTTAAGCCTACGTCTCTCACCGGAACACGACTCGAGGTCCTAAGCTACACATATACTACAAACGACAACCCTGATATATATGTAGGTGAGAAAAAGCCTCGCAACCCTGCATACTGAGAATACCCTGCTCTTCCTGCAGAAGCCATGGGAAAGAGCCAACAAATTAGAACCAAGTGATAGCACTCTCAAGAAAAATATGAAAAAAATCAAGTCTTTTCTCTTTGAAGATACAACACTCTCACTTGACTACAACTCCTTTTTAGCAAATATAGAACTATCGCATGATGAATACATTCAAACCTTGCAAATATCCTCTATTTCACAACCAATAATATTCTTGAAAAGAGAACCCAAAGACATATACACAAACAACTTCAACCCAACAATCTCAAAACTATGGGGAGCAAATACAAATGTTCAATTCATACTAAGCCCACATGAAGCAGTTGCGTACTGTACTTCATACATGACAAAAATAGATAGAGAAACAACCGACGTAGTCAAAGCCGCTATGTCCCAAAGTATAGCATTCAATGCTCAGCCCAACGAACGAATTTGCCATATTGGAAACATGATACTAAATACTCAACATATAAGCTCTCAACAAGCAGTCTACTTATCTTTGTCATTGCCTCTATCAACATCATCAAGACAATACAATACATCAATACAAACCCTCCAGAGAAGCGAACACTGTTATTAAAAAGATGAAAATAGCTCGAGCAACTACAACCAGATAGTATGGACATATTCTTCGACTACATTATTGCGAAATACCTTAAGTGTCCCATGCATTTGCATCATATTTGCGTGGCCACTTTTGCATTGTGTATTACTATGCACAAGAAACCAAAAGGCATATGTTTCAACAACTTCAATGTTAACACTGACCCTAAAAACCACTATAGGGAGCTATGTGCACCTTACATTCCATACCTTACTTTGGAACCTTCCATTGATGACGAAAATCCAACATGGCATGATAAATACAACAACAATAAAGACATTGTAGATAGCAATAGGGACAAATTCAATAAATTAAAAACAACATCTTTGTCAAATTTAACTAGTATGTCCAACAACACATTAACATCTAATACCCTATCACATCAAGAGAAGGACCATGCTTACGACATTGCTATTGATATGCCAACCACCAAAGGAGGGAATCAACTACCAAAGTCAATCCTCCTAATGTACAATCTTATTCCAAAGATTGACCATTACATCACAATATGAAAGCTAAACAAGGAGCAACATATTTTCATGGATGACAATGCTACAAAAGAGAATAAATCCTTCTTAAAAAAATCATCTCTTCTTGATGGGCAATGTAGGGACTCGTAAGACAGACTTTTTGCTAGCAACAGTCCAGGCACTTCTAAGGTATTACTCGCACAAAAATACTACCAATATAGATTTGCCAAAAGTCCTCCTACTTGCATATACAGGAAAGGCAGCATTCAATATTGGAGGCACAACTATTCACTCAACTCTTCATTTGCCACTAATGGCAAACCATTACACAAGCCTCTCAGCAGAAAAGCTCCAAGAACTTTCACAACTTTACAAAGACCTCGAGTTGGTGGTTTTTGAGATGAGGTGTCATTAATTGGGCATAGCACGTTACTCACAGTAGACATGTGTCTCAGAGAGATCAAACACAACCACATGAAACCATTTGGGGGGGTTGATGTACTTCTTTGTGGAGACCTATGCCAAGCTAGCCCTACAAAAGATTCATGGCTCTTTCTAGAAAAATTTTCAAATAAACCAAACATTGCTACTTATTGGGAAGATAAAGTTTTCCTCTATGAACTAACAACATCATTGCATCAAACAGACAATAAATATATAGAAGTACTAAACAAAATAAGAGGGACAACAAACACTTGATGACATAGCATACATAAACCAATAATTCTTAAGAAAACCTACACACAAGCAAGACATACCTCACCTTTTCTATACAAACACACAGAAAGACAATCACAACAAAGACGTGTTCGATTTGTTAACAACAACACCACACATCACAAGCAATAGATAAAAAGCACAAGACATGTAGCAAAAAACTCATTGTTCCATCAAACCCACCAAGAACACGCAAGGATTGCACAAACGTTTGCATTTAAAGCTAGGGATGATAATTGAGATCTGTGCGGGAAACTTGGATATTTTAGATGGCTTGGTTAATGGTGCTGGCGGCATATTTAAACACTCATCTATTACGGAAACTCCAAAAGTGGTTTAGGTACTCTTCAATAACAACAACATGGGGAAAAAAGCATGACAAAACAACAAGCACATCTACAAAACTGAAATACCATCCACTTGGACCCCAATACATCAAATCACTAGAGAATTTCAAGTCGGCAAAGACCACTTAAATTCAATCTCGAGAACAAAATTTCCTATACAACCCGCAGCAGCAAGAACAATCCACCGCTCACAAGGACTTTCCATGGACTCACTTGCATTTGACCCTTCTTATATAAAGTCTCATGGACTTACGTACACAGCTTTGTTGCGCATACGCAACCCAACAAATCTATACCTGATCAGTCCAATTGAAACAAGCACATAAAAGTCGACCCAAATGTGCCCAAAGAAATTGATCGCTTAAACAAACAAAAAAAATGGAAACCAAAACAAATAGACTTTGCCAACCAACATATTCTGCATATAACTTTGCAATCACTCAACACAAGAGCTCTAAAATCACATTTGTGAGACATTCTCTTCGACAAAAGCCTACTGAGTTCATCAATAAGTTGCTTGCAAGAATTGCACATCCAATTTGCTCGATTTGCCAATATATCAATGACAAACATTGCGAATGCTTGCTAACTATATTCAAAACTATAGAAAATGACAAAAATGCCATCATCAATGTATATAATTCCCCCTCAACATCAAGCACAGTACTAACATCCAACATTCTTACACTTTTGAACACAATTCAACCTGAAACCAAAACAATAATCATAGGAGACTTCAACATCAACATCCAAACAACAAACTATAGAAGAAAAGAACTCAACACATTCATGGCTTATCATAAATTCACACAATTAATCCAACAACCAACAACAATCAACGGGTCCACTATAGACCATATCTAGACAAACAAACTAGAAAAACACTACATACATGGGATAAATTTTATTTACTGGTCCAACCATTCCCTTCTCTATGCAAACATTGACAACCCATCTTGACAGGCCTAATGAATGCAATTCAACTTGTTTATTTTTAAACGTGGTCATTAGGCGGGGCTGAATACTATGTGACATTCATTGATGATGCATCCTTTCATCTCTTTGTATGACCATGCTAGGCAGTCACGGTATTCCATTAGGAGTGCTTTGAGTTTGGTTTCATCTTCTTGTCGAAGCTGTTTCCCAATGAAAACCAATTTTTCTTCCTCCCCTTCAAGGGCGAGGTTTATTGTGTGTGTTTTTGCCGGTCCCTCATAGATTGGAGTTTCTCCAATGCTATCAGTTTCTTGAACTTCAGATTCTCTTAGTGGTCTTGGCATTGCTATTGGCGCACTGCCACTTGTGTAATTCTTGAAGTATTCCGGCACTTCTTGAAAATAGACCTCTAATGGTGTTGAACTAGCTTGACATGTGCTATGTGTACTAGGTGGCATAGTTGCATCTACCAATTTGTTAGGCTCTTTTTGACTTTCTTTTTCTGAAGTCTCTTGATCGAGCTTCATCCGTACATGTGGCTTATATTTTTGAAACTTCTTATATTGGGAACTGTGGGGTAACTTTTCCACTTGGTAAGGTGTTTCCAAGTAAGGTTTCATTTGCTGCACATACTCCTTCCAGTCCCTCAGGGGACCATTCAAGAGGCGGTGGTTCTGATTTTGAGGGAGTTGGCTTTGCAAGGTACAATTCGATGATCCTTGTTTGGACTCGTTCGAATTCATTGAAGTGTTTGGCCTTGGATTTTCTGCGATTTCCTCCTTCAGCTTTCTTGCGAGATCTTTTACTGTTATTTAATTTTGGAGGTTCAACTTTTGGGAGTTTGACTGCCATTAGGGCATGCAGAATGGCTAAGTCATTATCAAAGATTTGATCTTTAATTTCAGCATTCTTAGCCTCTGTTTCAAGGTCCCAAGAAAAATTTGAGTCATCATTGGTATGGGTACCTTCTTCCAGTTCATTATCCCACTCGAGGTCAGCCATAAAGAATGGCATCTCTAGATCAATTGGTTCTTCATGTGTGAGTGGAGGATCTACCTGTAGCGCCTTAGCATCAATCTACGAGAAGATGGGGTCTAATGAATGGCAGTTGTCGATGGTTGCCAATTTTTGTATCCAGTTATTGACATTGCTTTATGAATTGCCCGCTATGGCGTGCTGTTGCAAGGGAGCTGAATTGCTTGAGATTGTCATTGAAGATGTGTCATCCAATGCTCTAGGAACAATTGGTTTTATAGCTCCTGTCCCCACATTCGCCCTGACAATGATGTCGCGATTCTGGATTGTTAGTCTATTAGTTCCCCAGTCATGGAGGACTGATGCTTCCCATAACCAAGGACGTCCCAGTAAGATTTGATAGGATTTTTTGGGGAGATCCAAGATTGTGAATTGAAGGGAAAAGCAGACTCCTGCGACCTTTGTGGACACATCATTCACTATTCCCAAGGGTTTAGCTCGTGAATCGTCCGGCAAGGCGTATGTTGAAATTAGCCTTTTGCATTGGTGGGAGATCCCATTCTTCGTAGAGCTCCTTTGATAGGACATTTACACCTGCTCCACCATCCACTATGGCTTGGACTTCATTATATGCTTTGTGGATCAAAGGCACAGTAATGTTGTGTATGTCATCTCTCTCACCCATCCACACAGGGATGTCTTCAATGTCCTTCATAGGTGGAGGGGGATTTGCGGGTTCAATCCATCCTTTGAAACTCTCCCAGAGATTGGGACATTCCGTAGGAGGATTCTGATGGGAATTGACATGTGTAGGGCAACTCAAGATGCTAGAGAGTGCAGTTCCTTCAAGTTGATGTGGCGGTACATTATGTTGTGGAGTCTGTTGTTAGAATAGAGGCACGAGTACAATATCAATACTTTGTGGGGCCAAGTCATGGATTGGGTCTTGAGCTTGTTTCTCAGCCTCAAATTGAGCTTGTTCCTTTTGTACCCATTGTTGAAGTGCCTGAAAGTGAGCCTTCTCCACCTCTGCATTTGGGTATGGAGCTTCCTTTATTTGAGGCTCGGGAGTTGATGTGGATGAGCTCGGCTGCTCATTGCTTGGCGGAGGTGGAAACACTTGTGCCTTCTTCTTAAGAAGTCACTTTGGTTGGATTGGAATGTTAGGGTCCTTGGTGGCCTCTTTCTGTTGTCATGTAATTACATTTACAGGTTGTGATATTACACTTGCCGGACCCAGACTTTGATGGTCCACCCCAATGATGCCGATTGGGACGTCAGGCTTAACCTCTGTGTGTTGTGGGACTTTATTTTTCATGGGACAATCCATACAGGCATGTCCAATGCCACAATCTCTGCAGAGTGGTTGGAAAGTAGTTGGGCTACCACGATGAGGGCACTCTGTGATCTGGTGATTTTCTCTACAACCGTAGCACTTGATTGGTGCTCGATATGTATTGGGACGTACTTGATTTGCATAAACTGGTATTAGACCCTCTACACCTTCTACATAGTACACTGGGTACTTTGTTTCATACTCAAATGACGAGTCTACTTCCTTGGCTTGTAATTGATGTCTTGGAACTGCCTGAGGAGCTAGATTTGGTGCTCTTGGATATGGTCGTGGATTCGGATCCTTGAGTAGTTGTGGGACTTGTGACTGAATAGGAGCATGATTTAGCCTCGGAGCTGGGGGCACTTGTGCAAGTGCTGGTTGCATGTACACTGGCATGGGTACCGCTCGGTATTGTTGAGGTTGAGGCGGGTTGTTGCGCATGTTGAAGATGCAACAGTTTTCATCATGGCCATCGATGACGCAAATATGGCACCACAACCTTGGCGATGGATTTGCTTGTGCAGTCATCCTAGCTCTTAGGACCGGGCACTCATTTGCTGTATGATTGGCCATGCGGACACCAGACATTTTCTCGCCGTGGATATGTCTGAGTTGGCGGTTGTGACAAGTGAAGTTTTTGTTCCATGGCATGAATCATGTCTTCTTTCAACTTCATGGTCATGGCCTCTAGGCGATCTTCATTTGATGTTTCGGATGTGGACTTTGATTTGCCCTTTTTTGAGCGCTTATCTTGCACACTAGATCTACCGTCATCACTACTAGTGTCTGAGTCAATCATGCCATCCTCAATGTCAATGGCTGCTGCATGAGTAGCACTCAACGTTTCATAGCTGCTAATCTCTTTCATGAGTAGCACTCAACGTTTCATAGCTGCTAATCTCTTTCATATCCTTTCAGATTTTCTTTCTTAGTCCCACAATGAACCATGCTGTGAGGTACTTTGCATCTAGGCGTGGGTCACATTTGGTGATTAATATTTTCATCTTACCTAGGTACGTGCGCACATCTTCTCGTCGGCCTTGTTCGATCTTGCTTAGTTGGAGAGCAGGATCATCTTGTAGCCTCTCCATTTGAAAGCATCGTTTAAATTCTGTTTGAAGTAGGTCCCATGTGGCGCGCTCTTCCACTAGAAGGTCTAGGTACCATTTAGACGCTTCATCAGTTAAGGCCATGGGAAACCAAGCCACCTTGGTTTCATGGGATTGATCTCCGCCTACTCAGCATGCGGCATCAAAATGTTGGAGGAATCGGGTTGGATCTCCCCTACCATTATATTTGGAAAATTCCAGTTTTCCCAAGGGGCACCTGCCTTGAGTGTTATTATTTCTTCGATTAAAGAAATTGTCAGCCTCTGCATCGAGGTCGATATCCCCATCATTGTCGCGACGGCGGCCAGCCATGTTGTGGCGTGGAGGAGCTAAAGGGATTGATTGAATCTTAGGGGGGGATTTGGGGTAGAGGATTGTCAGGGGTGGTGGTTGCAACAGAGTTGTATGCAAATTTGGCAAGCGTTGGGGTCAGAGGCATTGGTCGGAACGTAGCTGCATGCAGATTGGGCGAGATTTGCAAAGGGTGTCTCTGCCGCAAGTGCGGGTGTGGATGTAGTTTTGTTGAGAGGGTTAGATTGGTGTTAGTTTGTGTAGGGACCATTGTGTTAATAATGTGCCTAAGATTGTCCTATGTGTGTAGGGAACTGTGCCGATGCAGACGGATCGTTAATCAGAGGTCACGGCGTGAAGATATGAGCGAAATTGTGCGAAACGAGGCTCGCACGGGGGCACGAATGAGCGAGTGCTAGGGATGCCAAAATGGTGTGAAATGGGCTGGAAAAATGCCCCGTAGCGTGTTGATTTTGTGTGTGAAATATTGGTTCAAATGGGATCCTGGTTGGGTCCCAAACGGGCGCGATACGACGTGTTGAAGTAGGGGTAAAATTGGCCTTTTGGGGGGGGGGGGGGCTTGGTCTTAAGGGGGGTGTGAATGGACTTTAAGTCCAACTGAGGGGTTTGAACCAAGTTAATTCTAGTTAGATTAACTAACCTATATCCTCCCAGTTACTATAACTGGGAGGTTAACCTAATTAGTTTCACTAACTACTGTTAATTCCTAACTAAAGGTTAGTTAAACTAACCTAACTGTTAGTAACTAACCTAGGTTAACCTAACCTACATTAGGTTTAGGTTAGTTTTTTTTTTTATTTTAATTTTAATTTTAATTTTTTAAAAACTGTGTTTGTGGGGGGGGGATGTCGTGGCGACGAGGGGGGTTCGCGGCAGCGGGGGGAGGGTGGAGGGCGTGGGGAGGGTGGGGGGGTTTTCGCGATGGCGAGGAGGGTGGAGGGTGCAGGGGAGGGGAGGGGAGGGTGGAGGGCACAGGGAGGGTGGGGGGGAGGGGAGGGTGGAGGGGAAGGGGGTGGTGGGGGCGAGCGCGCGGTGACGGGGGAAGGGGGTGGAGGGGAGGGAGAGAGAGAGAGAGAGAGAGAGAGAGAGAGAGAAGAGGGAGGGGGAGGAAAAGAGAGAGAGAGAGGGGGGGAAAAGAGGGAGAGAGAGAGAGAGGAGAGAGGGGGGGAGGGGAAGAGAGAGAGAGAGAGAGAGAGAGAGAGAGAGAGAGAGGGAGGGAAGGAGGGGAAGAGAGAGAGAGAGAGAGAGAGAGAGAGAGAAGAGGAAGGGGGAGGGAAAGAGAGAGAGAGCGAGAGAGAGAGAGAGAGAGAGAGAGAGAGGGGGAAAGAGAGAGAAAGAGGGGGAAGAGAGAGAGAGAGAGAGAGAGAGAGAGAGAGAGAGAGAGAGGGAGGGAGGGAAAAAGAGAGAGAGAGGGGGAAAAGAGAGAGAGAGAGAGAGAGAGAGAGAGAGAGAGAGAGAGAGAGAGAGGGGGGAGGGGGGGGGGGGGGGGGGGGGAAGGGGGTAGTGAAGGGGGTGAGGGAGTGGTGGAGGGGGTGGTGGAGAGGGAGGGGGGGGAAAGGGTCGGGGTGGAGATGGAGATGGGAGGGGGGTGTGGTGGAAATGGAGGAGGGGGGGGGGGAAGGTTGGTGGTGAGGGGGGGGAGGTGGAGATGGAGGAGGGGGGGGAAAGAAAGGGTGGTGGTGGAGGGAGAGGGTGGGGGGGGAAAGGGGTGGTGGAGATGGAGGGGGGGGGGGTCGGGGAAAAATGGAGGGAGGGAGGGGGGAAAAGGGGTGGTGGAGATGGAAGGGGTGGAGGGTGGAGGGGGAGATGGAGGGAGAGAGGGGGTGGGGGGGGGGAGATGGAAGGGGTGGAGGGGGAGGGGGAGATGGAGGAGGGGGGGGAAGAAAAAAGAAAAAACTTAACGGATGGAAAACTTTGACAGAAAACGAAAAACTTTGATGGAAATCCAAAGGGAGGAAGAGATGGTCACCTGAACGCTTTCCAAGTCTTTCTCAATGTAACAAGATTGTTGAGGACCAATGGATGGTGGGTGGATGGCTAGGTTATCGCCGGAGATGGGATTGAAGTAACTTACCATCTGAGGATGGGAGTAGGGTGGTGGTCGATGAAGAGGGAGGAGTGTCTTGCATAGGGCTCAGAATGGGGAAGAGGATGGAGGCAAGATGTGAAAGAAAAAGTATGAGAGGGATGGGTGCTCTTTTAAAGGGGAGGGGGAGCTGTGGATTTAGTCAAACACATGTGCACCTTTGAATTTGTCCATGTTTGACTAGGGAGGTGGTTTTAATTTTTCTTTTGGGTTATGGCATTTAGAACCTTTAATCATCGATTGCCCATAACTTTTGGTGGTTGTGTCGGAATGTGCTTCTAAAAAAAGGAGAAATGTTCAGAATTTCAAGCTCTACACTCTGATAACCATCACATGGTCTAATTTATTCCTTAAGGTGCTGTTTTTCCAAAAAACATGCATTTTCCTAAACCGATAACGATGAGTTTCAGCTAGGAAATTATTATTATTTTTTACTTGAGTTGGAGAAATTTTAGCTCTCCTAGCTCTTGAGTGATATGTTCATGAAAGTTCGAAGTAGTTTGTTTTTTACACATACCTGTGTATGTTTACTTGTTACTTGAGACGCTAGTCTCCCCTACAGCGGCACCAAATGTTGGCTCTTTCCCACAGCTTCCACGAGAAGAGCAGGGTATTCTCAGTATGCAGGGTTTCGAGGCTTTTTGTCACCTATAGATATATCGGGGTTGTCATTTGTAGTGTACGTGTAGCTTAGGACCTCGAGTCGTGTTCCGGTGAGAGACGTAGGCTTAAGTATGGCTTTCGTCTTCATTGGGGGTTGCAAGGTTTAGGAGGAGTTCAAGGGTTAGAGGGAGGTTCAGGGTTTAGAAGGAGGTTCCAAGGTTTAGAAGGAGGTTCCAAGGTTTAGAAGGAGGTTCCAAGGTTTAGAAGGAGGTTCCAGAGTTTAGAAGAGGTTCCAATGTTTAGAGTAGAGTATATGGTAGAGAACTCATCTCCCTTGTAGATCATGGAGATTAAGGGTTGAGGAACTAAGGGTTTAGGGGGAGCATAGGAGTGGGAGAGGAAGAAGGTGTAAGAGCATGGGGGAAAGAAGAGAGAGGAGGGAGGAGGAGGAGGAGGGAGGAGGAAGGAGGAGAAGGGAGGAGGAGAGGGGAGAAGGAGAAAGGAGGAGGAGGAGGAGGAGGGAGGAGGAGGAGGAAGAGGGACAAGGAGAGGGGAGGAGGAGAGAGGAGAGAGAAGGAGGAGGAGGAAGAGGGACAAGGAGAGGGGAGGAGGAGAGAGGAGAGAGAAGGAGGAGGAGGAGGGAGGAGGAGGAGGAAGAGGGAGGAGGAGGAGGAAGAGGGAGGAGGAGAAGGGAGGAGGAGGAGGAGGGAGGAGGAGAGGGAGAGGATGGGTTGCAAGGTTGGAGGAAAGGGGAGGAGGAGTTGCAGGACATGCTTTTGGACGTGGAGTGCAAGGAAGCATGGACACTTGAGACAATTGCTTGGAATACCAAAGTAGAACTCAACACAATGCCCCAAAGAGTGTGGGCTTCATTCCATTATGGGGTATTTATACAAGTTGGAGAGCTTCTCTCTCTACATGTAGGAATTGTAAGACATTCTTTCTCTACATGTAGAACTTGCATATAGAAGTTGCATGTAGAACTCGCATGTAGGAGTTGCATGTAGAACTCGCATGTAGGAGTTGGATGTAGGAGTTGCATGTAGAACTCGCATGTAGGATTTGCATGTAGGATTTGCATGTAGAACTCACATGTAGAACTCGCATGTAGGAGTTGCATGTAGAACTCGCATGTAGAAGTTGCATGGAGAAGTTGCATGTAGAACTCGCATGTAGGAGTTGCATGTAGAAGTTGCATGTAGGAATCGTATGTAGAACTTGCATGTAGAACATGCAAGTTGGATTTCTAAGAGGGATTATTTCTAGCCTTATGCAAGTACAAGCAAAGCTTTGCTGCTACTATACACACACATTCTGTTCTACTTAAGTCCATGTTGGCACAGAGACAACATAATTCTAGTGGAAGTAAGATCTTTGTTGTATCCATTGGTGGTCTCCTGAGAATCCAAATATGCATTTCCCCCCTCTTTTGAAGCATGTTTTTCGGTGTTTGTGAGTTTGTATGTCTTTATGCATGGAGGAGAACAGAGAAATGTTTGTGGAGATGTGTTTGTCAACAAATGCTTCAACATCTTCATTTGGTGAAGATCCAAAAATTGGTGCATTGTTAATCAAGAGAAGCCCATGGTCATGTTGGCTTCCTCTATTTTGAAACTCTATAAGAAAGAAGAAGTCATTCAATTTACCAAGAATGGAGGATTCATTGCAAAGGAGTGTTTTTAGATCTTGGAACCTATGAACATAATATCTTGCTGTAGACACTGGGTCTGAGTGGATAAGGTTTCTGATAGTGATATTCGGGTTGCTGTGCTTGGATGCTAGTAAGCTTGTGTCAAGTTTGTTTAGGCAATCGTTAAGTAGTTCCCAAAGCTTTTCTGCAAATGACAATGTAATGAAAAAAGTTGGAGTGCCGAATTGTCTTATCATTGCAAATATATTTTTCTTGAGGTAATGCTTGTAGTCTGTTGACATTCGAAGGTGCGAAAAGTCCTGATAGCCTATATTGGATTGCATGATTTTTTCTATGTTTGTGTCTATTATTGCATCCTTTTCTTGTAGGAATATCCCTTGTGGTTGGCCTCTACGCATTCGAACCCAAGGTGAAGAAAGTATTTGTCGTACTAAGATTTTCATTGTCTTGAAAAAAATGTTGTCTTTTAATAATGCAAAACGTCTATTTGTGTTTGTTAGCTCCCACTTGGCAATTGTTTGGTAGTGTGTACATTCGAGAATATTATAGGTCCGAGCATTGCTATAGAATAGCTTTGGAAAAGCAAGCTCCTCACAAAATTTGTCTTTGAAGATGCTTAGTGGGGGGAAAAGCCCTCTGAAGGGGAAATTGGGATGGTTTGGTTCTCAAAGTCGACAACTTGTTGATTAGTATATATTCCATGGACGAGAGTGTCAACTGGGAGGTCATCATCAATCATGTCGTTATTCATTTGTTCATTTTCACCATTGGTGGCATTTGCAACTTGATGTTTTCTTATATGTTCTTCCCAGAGATTGTTCATGGATACATTGTACTATTTGTATAGTGGTGCATCCAATAATTCTTTTAAGGCAAGCATTGTAAATGCTGGTCTAACAATGCCACTCATGTAGTTGTGTTAGTACAATAGTTTAGACTTTATTGCCACTGCAATTGTGTCATTCTCATCGAAGATTGGTGGCAGCACTCGTTGCACTCTATCAACATCCGCAAAAACATTGACAACGCTCCCATGAATCCCAAATTGGCCTTCATAATTTATCTCTCTAATTGGAGCAAATGGAATTACGATAGCAATCAAACGTGCCTTGATATCGTTTAGCTTTTTAGTGTAAGTATTTGCTTGTTCCATTTTCATATTCTTCGTAGATAGCATGGGTAATTTCTTATTTTTAATGTGTTCATAGCATGGATGACATAGGGAATTATAAGTTGATTGAGGTGTTGATACATTTATTTCATTAGCTTGGAGGAATATACTCATGCTTTCCACTAATTTCTTTAACTTTCCACGAAATGTTAGTGTCCCACAACAAATGCATGGAAAACTAGGAGTATCTAGGAATTTCTTTTCATATTTTTCTATATAAGAAAGTCCACTTCTTTCTCTTTCTTAGTTTGCCTTGTGTTGATGATGTTGTGAGAGGTATGTCATTCTTTTGAAAATCAACTTGTGGATGAAGTGCTACTCTTCTCATCTTGTATATCTTATTCAAAATACTTTGCATTGTGTAATTGGTTTGCATAAGTTGATTGAGAAAGAACGAAGCAATTTCTTTAGCAGGAGTACTTGGATGTTGTAATATGAGACCATGCAAGAGGAGATCATCTTCTTTTTTCCATAGATTGTAAACGCGCGTACTTTTGATGTGTTGTAATGGATTGATTGTGCAAGGAATAGTTGACTCATCAAGTAGCAAAGCCTTTATATCACTTTGTTTGTTATTTCCTATTTTAATCTTTCGTGAAAGTTTGTTGCCATTCAAACATAGTAAAACAAAAGAAGAGTTGAAAATGGTATGAAGACGTTGGATTATGTCTACAACCAATGCTCGAGAGCTTGCAGAGTTTTGAATTAGATTATGGATTGTTTGGATTGTCAATGTTTTGCTATTTGAAATAGTTGCAAATATATTCCATGCACTGTTACTTGTGTTCCAGGTAGTGACAATGTTTTCAAATACATTTGTTAGCAATTGTTTATATGTTAGAGAAGGGAAGAAATGAAGAAGACAAACAAGGGTATTTGTATTTGATGGATTTTTTATTACAAAATCTTCACATATTGACAATTGCTTATCCATGATCATACCACCTTAATCTTTATTTCAACAGTTTGAATGTTTTGGAGAAAATGCAAATGTTGCAAGTATAGTAGAGAAGAATACACTACTACACACAGGCCCTATTCCGATGCTTAAGCGCCGACGTTGAGCACGCATGGGGCGCTAATCATCGATAAGCAAAGCAGGTTTATTCAAGTATCGCTATATAGCAACTCTAGGCAAGTGTCTCTATATAGCGACGTTTATGCAGAGTTGCAATCTAGCGATACTTGCCAGATTTGTAGAAGGTCGTTATATAGCGACACTAAGACAGTTTCTTATAACGACATTTTACAGAGAGTGTTTTTCCCCATACCGACCTTTAAAGATAGTTTTTTTCCAATGACAGATTTTTTTTCCTTTTCATACATGTTTGATCCTTTGAAAGAATAAAAGTACAAGACCATGTACATCAAGTTTGAAGCTCATATATTCATGTCCAAGTTTGAGATGAAAAAAAATCAATGAAGAGCATTTACATCAACGGCTTCTTCCTAAGCTAAGTCTAGCACGCCAAACAAGTCTATCTCCAACTCTATAGCGAGTTGATCTGCTATATCATCATCATACTCTGGCATCGTACGTTTACCTAAGACTTGATCATCTTTTTCAATAAAGTGTGGTGATTCTCGATGATCGTCATCTTCTTCCTGAATATCGTGATCTCCATCTTCCTCCCATATGATGTCATTATGCGCATCTTCCTCTTGGCTCATATTGTGATCTTCATCTTCTTCGCTAAATCCATCTGGATCAATTGGATCCGGTATTGGTAGTGGCATCTCCATATCTGCATCTCTATCTTTAAAAATTTGCTTACTTCGTGGTGCAACTTGGATCACGTACCACGATCTTAGATCAGAATGATCCGGATGAAAAACCACCTATATTGAAGATGGGTGCCAAATACCATCAATTATATATATGAAATTATGCTCAAGTATATGTACCAATGGATCTTTAAAAATGAAAGATTTGATTAATTAGATCATTAGTATGCACCTGCTCACAATGCTCGGGAAGAAAAAAAGTATTACTTTCATCGGTCCAAAGTTCGGTGGAGTCTATTGCAAAGAAACCGCTACTATCTTTTCTCATTGTTGCATGGGGACCGTTGTTAATAGTCTTAGACCATTTTACATCAAGAATGAAAATACTAAATCGTCTGAAATCAATTTCATATATTTCGCATATGATCCCACAATAATCCAACTACGAGGAGAGAAGATTGGTATCGGAAGCACTTGCTTAGCTATCTTGTGTGAAGTTAGCCATGACTCCACAATCATACATGACTCTCTTTGAATCGATGCATTTTATGTGAAAATGTCGTCCATATGACCATAATGAACAATACTTTTTGTACTGCAAAAGAGCATCATTAAAACAATGAGGATGCATCTATTTTATAGCGTATATTGCCACAAATAAATACTTAATTACGTCAAGAGGTAAGAAACTTACATGCATCATGTACATCTAGATGATAACTCTCGCTCACGCTCGTTTATTGTCTCTCCATCATGTTCAGCTTTACGTAGAGCTAGTTGTAGCCAATCAAGTGACATGTGAGTGGGGAGAAGGGTGAGATCCCATGGATATGGTTGCGATTGCTTGTACATTACTCTGAATCTCTTCCTTGCATTTATTCTTTCTGCTTTGGCCGCTTCATATCTCTCAATCCACTTTTGCATCTCCTTGCTATTGAGGATACAAAACTTATTGAATTTCTCCATTTGCTCTTCGCTCATCTTTCTTTCAATCCCTTTTCCTTGGGGAACCTCGCCAATGATGCGATCATCATCCTTGCCAATGCCAAGCCTGCAGCATATCGGGATCCATGGATGCAAGAAACTCCGTGATATATACTAATGACTCTTGCACGAGCCATCCCTCTGCCATGCTTGCTTCTGGTCTTGCTCTTTGCCTTACAAATCCCTTCAAAATTTTCATAAACCGCTCGAGAAAAAACATCCACCGACTATGAACGGTACCTACAATGGCCACCTCATCAACTATGTGCATAAGCAAGTGCACTTGAGTTGTCATAATGCTCGAGGGAAAGTACTTACTAAGCAAGCATATGGCTTCAATGGAGTCCACCCCAGCCTTCTCGATGCTTGATATGGAGATCTCTTTTTGAGATATCCACCTATTTCACATGCCCATGTAAGATATATTCATAATCAGTCTATAGATTATGCAACTTAAATTGAAGAAAATGCAATCAATGCGATTTGATAGTAAGGATACCTCACAATACCACTGATCTTGAATATAGCATTTCTAACATCTTCTTGTAAGCACCCTTTCACTGTAATTGGGAGGATGAACTATCCAAGCAACAAAGAAGTCATGTCAATAATATAACATAATCATAATTACACTAACGCATCACAATTATCGGTAAACTAATCCTACAACTTAGAATACCTGTAAGACCTTGTGCCAATCATGGGACTTGAGCCCACTAAGCTTATTGTCCTTTGAAAATGCTCCTTTTAAGTAATGCATGTACCCTGTGGGTGTTCGAAAAGAGGCAATGTTCGCCTTGACCGCTGCCTCCTCTCTCTTGGAGAGGATCCATGTTGCTTTTGGGAGGAAAACTTTGTGAGCACGCACTTGGGGCCACAAACGAGGCATCCTATTCATAGCGCGCAAGTCTTCTCACACTCCTCTCGAGTCTTTGGAACCAACCAAGTGTGCCCAAATAGTAGCCCCCACATTCTTGAAGATATGCATGGGATCCAAGAGATGATTGATTTGTAAGTGACCCCAATAAGGAAGCTCATGAAAGATGGATAGCCTCTTCATACCATGAGGAGGATCCTCCCCATTCGGCCTCCAAGTCTGAATCTAGTCACTTGCCTTCAAATATGATGGTGGTGGATCAAGCTGACCTCCACGCGCGAGATGGTCCAACAGAAGGTATTGAGCATGACCTTCATAACCAAATTTCCTCATATGTTTGGAGTATCGAGCAAGGAGTTTCAAACCCGGTCCACAAAGATGAAAAACATGGTACCCACTTGTAACAAGTCCTGCACGCATGCATGGAGAGTCATAAAAGCATAATCATATATTATACATGTAAAGACACAACCATGTACCTGTGCATTCTCCATATCCTGGGTAGTCATGCATGGTCCATATCAAGATTCCCTTGACCAAAATGTCATTGGTATGTCTAGGAGCTCTAGAAATATCAAAGACACCCGCACTCCTCTCCATAAGATTTGTAACTCCTCTATCAAAGGTGCCATGTACATGTCCATCATTTTGGCCTTGTATTTCCCTGGCACAAGCAGTGCAAGCATGAGGTGTCTCTTCTTTATTGTTCTAAAGCCATGGTGGGATATTGTAATTCAGCAAGACTATGGGCCATGTCGACCAAGATGTTGAGTGTAACCCGAAAGGGTTCACGCCGTCCATGGTGAGCCCATGATGTAAGTTGCGTGGCTCCCTCGCAAAGTCCGGCCCCACTTATTGTCTATGTGCTTCCAAGCTGCACAATCTGTGGGAATCCTCAATGTGTCATCAGTGGACCGATGAGATGCATGCCAAGTCATCAACTCCACTATGGATTTGCATCAGAACATGTGCCATATTCTTGCAATGATGGGAAAATGTCTCAAGACCTTTACCGAGATCTGCTCACCCTGCAATTCATCTTTTTATTGTTGTTCCCCACACTCCAGACAACTAGCCAAATCTCTATGCTCATGACGAAAGATAATACAATCATTACGACAAAGCATGGATGGTATCATAATCCACACCCACCGTTGTTAGCATCTTCTTCTCTTCATCTCTTGACGCTTGCATGGTATTTGTTGTAGGCAACATCTTCTGGAGCAACCTATCGCAATTCAAACATACATAGCCTTTGAATAATGATGATTCTCAAACATACATGATGATTATTAAGACAAACAATATCCAAATAATGAGACAAATTAATGCGGGAGGTAACCTCATTAAGGCCGAGACACTTGTATCCAAGCACCCATACTTTGCTCTTGTAAATTCAAGATTGAGAGACAAGCCCATAGTTTAGACATCCTAGCACCCTCGTACAACTGTGTTGATTGCAACTCTCTCATATTGACCTCAGACTCGGACATCACGTGTAGTGATGTAGTGTCCCTAAGAATAGAATCCATCATGTCGACCATAGCCTCTTCATCATCTGGCACATCCGGGAGACTATAGTCCTGCTCAAAGTGTGAAGGTATAGGCGCACCCTCACCACCCTCCTCATCCTGTCTCAAGGTTTCGTGTAAATATAAGATCTTGTCTCAAGGTTTTGTGTCATTTACGCATGCAATATTAATCATGAACTCAAATAGCATTGACTTACCGATGATCCATCACAACGCGGTGGGTATTGGTTCGGGCTCCTCCCCATACATCCGCAAGTGGCACATGACAATATGGCGTTGATGTCGTAATTCTCGCTTGCAATGAGTACAATGACAATACAACCTCTCCATAAGCCACTTTGCGCTCCCGGGCGTTGGTGCATCATCTGACGAGCTTCCACTCGTCCCTTCCATTTGCACACCTCCAAAATCACAACATGAGCTGCAAGGAAATCCATTAAGATCCAAAAAATAGCCACCCATGAGCTCCTTTCCTCTCTTCTTACAATAATCCTGAACCATCGCTATATAGCAACACTTTGCCCTGTTCCATTGCTATAAAGCGATGCTTTTAAGATATAACCGTCGCTATATAGCAACTGACCAGTGTCGCTATATAGCGATGCTGGGACTAAAATCCAAAACCTTGCGCGATGCCATCTTTCACAACTCTATTGCAGGAAAAGCAAAAATCTCTCCTCCCACCTTATATTCGGCAACCTCACTTTCCTTCTCTCTATTCCCCACACTCCTCACCCCTGCTGAGCCTCTCTCCCAACACTTGTGCTCCCTCTCCACCCTTCTCCCTCTCTGCTTGTGTGAAAGGAAGTTTTTCAAGAAGGTGTCTCTTTAAGCATTGTAGTTCATTTTTTGTGAGATTTCGTTTTGTGAGTGTTGAAGCATGTTTCTCCTTGCATTGCTAAGCCTATGTGCTAATTTTCATGCTTGATTTTTAGAGGTTAAGGACAAAAAACGGGATTTGGTGAAAGAAAGAAGACTCACCTCTTCTCTTTTTGGTATTTCTCTTCCTCCTCTTTCCCTTCCTTTCACAACAACACAAAGCAACTATAGACGCGCTTGGTAGACGCGCAAAATAGCAGGCGCGTCTATAGGCGTTGCTTTAGTAGAGAAATTATGGGCATGTCTAAATGCGTGGCTAAACGCTCGTCTATTTGCGCGTAAATCACCGCGTCTATTTGCGCGTTTGACCTGAGAAAATACGGGCCCGTCTAACATCCTGTTTATTAGCGCGTCTATTTGCGTGTGTATTTGCGCGTTTATTTGCGCGTTTACACTGAGACTCAGATGCACATTTAGACGCGTAAATAGACACGCTCCAGAGAATATAGAAAGTGAGATTTTGGTGTACATCATTGCTTTCCAAACATTGCCCATGATTACCAAAGCACATAATTTTTTGCAAGCCCACATATACAAGAATTAAGTGAAATGAGGAGAATGAGACAATATGTAAAATAGTTTTGCCAATATCAATTGTGGGGCTACGGTTCAATCTCATCCTCAATGAGATCAACCCTTGCCAAACTATCTACTTCAAAATCCAAACAAGTGTTTAGATCTACAAATACATTCAACCCACTACTACTTGTGCCACTCATGTGCTCATCGAAATCAGCATCTCCAATGGTAGGCTCATCCTCACGGGTAATGCCGGCCTCAATATCTATATCTCCTATCTCATGATCATCCTCCTCTCTTGTATCACGGTCATCATCACGTCCATGGCCATGATCATCCTCCATACGCTCCATATTAGTAAATGTACTATACATCACTTTGGAACGTGGCATAATAGGTATGACATGCCACCATCTATTATTATCCACCATTGGTTGATAGACAACCTAATTCAAACACAAATACAATCATGTTACTTTTCTTGCATCAAATATTTAAAAGCGAGTATTTTTATGTGTGTGCACAGTACCTGTTCACATTGTTGCGGTAGTACTAGTGTGTCCTTTCTACTTTGCCAAAACTTTGTGGAGTCAATAGTTACAAAGCCACATTCTTGAAGATATGCATGGGATCGAGCAGGTGATTGATCTTGAGGTGGGACCAATATGGTAAACGATAAAAGATGGAGTATCTAAACAAAATAAAGTGTTAGCGTGCAATCTTTACTTTCAACCAATATAGCCAATCTTTACTTCCAGCCAATAGTTACAAACCCTTACCGGCTCATGCCAAGTGGTGGAGGAGTCGTGGAACCGTCCCAAATTCTCATCCAATCTCCCGCGGTGAGTGATTGTGGGAGGACTTCATTCCAAGGGGCAACATATCTAGGATGATCAGGTGGGAGAAATCGATGGTGATTCTCATAGATGACCTTATTCAATGCGTCTGCCCGTGAGGCAACTAGCGAAGGACCACAAACAGGACATGCATGGTAACCCGATGTAGTGAGACCTGAACAATAGATGCAATTAAGAGTGGAAGGTGGGTTTAGGGTGCCACATCCTTTGCCTATTCATAATTAAAAAATGCAATGCTTACCTGAACACTCGCCATAGCCTGGGAAGTCATGCATCGTCCACATCAAGATTGCTTTACAGTTGAAGTCTCGTGACGAGGGAGGCCTGCTCACATCATGCACCTCGATACCTCTCCAAAGTATCTCTAGCTCATCAATCAAAGGCTCTAAATAAACATCAGGGTTTTTGACTTTATGTTTCCCTGGAATTAGAAGGGACAGCATGACATGTCCTTTCTTAATAGCCATAGAGGGTGGAAGATTGTAATTCACCAATACCACTGGCCATACACTGTAAGACGTGCTTTTGAGACCAAATGGGTTCACACCGTCCATACCCAATCCAAGTCTCAAGCTCCTAGGTTCTTCCTTGAAGCTTGGCCATGTGTCTTCAATATGCTTCCACGCAGGAGAGTCCGCGGGAGTTCTCCACTTGCCATCGGTTGATCGATGGGAGGAATGCCATGACATGAGCTCTGTAATAGATTTGCACTTGAACATATGTTGGATGCGAGGGATTATGGGAAAATGTCGCAATACCTTACGAGGCACGTCCAAGGTTTTGAGATCTGCTCTATATCTTGCCTCTCCACAAGTAGGACACTCTCTTGCATCCTTATGTAGTCCACGAAACAAAACGCAATCGTTGACACATGCATGGATGCGCTTGTAATCTAATCCTCCAAGAGAGGTCACATGTTGCCTTGCCATATCTCTTGAGGTCGGTAATTTATTCTCCCTTCGAAGCATTTTACACAATAGCCTGCACGTGAAGACCATAAATGAGGAAAAGCATTCGAGTAATTGACCCACGCGCATAATTCACCATGTTTGCAAAATCGACTTTAAAGCTTACTTGAGTAATGCATTCAAATTGCATTGCTCCATCCATAGATGGTTTGCAAGTTTAGTAACTCAAGGGAGGCACGTAGAACAGAGAATGTGCACCCCTCAAACAATGGAGTCGATGCTGCGGTAAAAAGATCATCGTGCTCCATGCTATTATCCCTCCCTTAATGGACATATAAATCCCGCACCATATCATCAAACACCTCCTCCTCCACGCCTTCATGAGGTAATGGCGGAGGGCTACTATCACCATCACTCCATGCATCCGTAACGGTCCCTCCTGAAGATCCCACCTCATATCGCCGACGCTTCGCCTCCTCACGACGGGCATAGGGTAACATGTGCGGGTGTGGCACTGCATCCTGTATCAAATTAAAACGGGATCATAACTCAAACATATGAACACCCATAGGTATCTCAATCAACCTTAACTTACAAACCCTTACCCTGTTTACGGTCACATCCCATTCTCCATACTTTGAGATATGATTGAGCGTAATCCTGCGTGCACGATACATGTTTCCTCGACATCGATCACACAGAGATTTGATTTTTTGCTCCAACCACATTTCGCGATGGTGGATACGGAGGGATTCATCCTCACTGGAGCTACTTGTTGAAGATGGAGACATCCTACAAACAAACAACCCACCAAATTTGCTCTTCTTCAAATACTTAATTTAAACTTTGTGTTGCGTCTATCGCCGCGTCTATAGTCGCGTCTAACATCGCGTCTAACGGCGCATCTAAACGCGTGTCTACTCTGTGTATTTAAACGCGCCTATAGACGCACTAATAGGCGCGACTATAGACGCGTCTACTCTGTGTATTCAGACGCGCCTATAGACGCGCTAATAGACGCGGCTTTTAAACCTGCTTTTCGGCGTGCCGCTCGCTTTGATTTTCTTTTCATTACTTAAACTTCGCGAGCGGCTTCCTTCCTTCTTTATTAGCAGTTCCATAGATTCAAAGCTTAAGAGAGAGCCTCCCATACACAGTTCCAAGCTTTCACTCAAGAGAAAGGGACCGTACCTACACTTACTTCCAAGCCTAAAGGAGAGGAGGAGTACGAACAAGGAGAAGAAACAAGTTTGGAAAAGAAAGAACCTTCCATACCTTTATCCAAGTAAGTCCTTTTGAAGTTGTTCTTGCTTGCTCTTTCCAGTTTTGTACTTTCTCGCATCCAGGAAACGCAGGATCTAGGTATGAGCGTCACGTTCTTTTGTCAGGCGCAACGTCCTTTTCGACTTTTTAGTATTCTCGCCTGTTGGAGCGCGTCTATAGGCACGTCTCAGGGAACGTCTAAAAGCGCGTCTACGGGTGCGTCTGGCTTGTTGCAAACACACACAGACGCATCTGTAGACGCTCACACAGACACCTTGTTAAACGCACTTTTAAACGCGCTTTTAAACGCACTGTTAGACGCGCTTTTAAACGCACTATTAGACGGACTGTTAAACGCACTGTTAAACGCTCTGTTAGATGCGTCTATAGATGCGCAAATTAGACGGGTCTATAGACGCGCTCTGACAGAGCCTCTTTTTTCTTTCCCTTTCTTCTCAGCTCCCAAAGTAATAGATTTGTTTCCTTTTTTCCAGTTCAACATGTGGGCAGGAAGTGCTTCTAGCCCACCTGATCCGCGGGAATCGATTTGGAAGGACTTATATAATCTTTTAGGGCACCCTCCTAGTCCTGCGGAGTTATACGGGTATATGACAGGTACCCTTAACACTCCCCAGGAGTCGGCACTACAGACTCCGAGCAACCCCACACCGCCTGAGATCACCCCAGCGGAGTCAGCACAGCCGTCTTATGCCCCTTCTTATGCCCCTTCCCCCATACTGTCTTATGCCCCTTCCCCCATGTCATCTTATGTCCCTTCTGCCATCCCGTCTTATGCCCCTTCCCCCATGCCGTCAGGAGGTCCTTCTGTCTCGGCAAGCCGTCCACGTACTCCCCAGCCATCGAGACTCGGTTCTCCAGCTACGAGTGGTCAGCGTAGTCCCGTGCAGTCCCCAGCTACGAGTGGCTAGCGTACGAGCTCGACACGACAGGGTAGCAGGCGTAGTAGCAGGGAGAGCGGTGGCGGATGCATGGCACAGTGCTTTGGGCCATGTGGCGGTGAGGAGGAGGATGATTCAGTGGGTGATGGTACGATTTATTATGACATCACTCAGACAGGAGGCATCTTGATGGATGCGCGGGGGAAGGACATCATGGCCTTCATGCGCTCTGTAATTGCTAACAATTATAGAGATTGCTTTATCCACTATAAAGACCACCCAAAGAGGTTGGCTGATGAGACCCTCGCTACTATTCGCTCTAGGTATCCTAACCCCCCCAATCACCAGTTCACAGATAAATGGGGGAAGTCAAAGATTGTTACGATACTTAGCAATAAAAGATCTTTGCTTAAGAGGCAGGCACTAGCGGAGCTTGCCAGGCTTGAGGCAGGTCAACCTCCAAGGGGCCCGCCCCACACCACTCACAAGCGTGAGTGGAAGAAGGCAATGAAGTCAGCGAGGGAGGAGCCCAGTCTGCAGCACGTGGAGGCACGGAGGATCCAGATGGAGGAATATGGAAGCGCGCATTTTGGAGCAGGGGGTGTTGAATCATGGGAGGCCCAATTTGTAAGTATCGATCTGAAATTATATTGCTTATGTAGTTTATTAGGAGGTTGGTTGCTTCTTTGTACTAATCCCTCCACAAAGTGTATCGCGGTCATGCAGCTTGAGATCGTGGGCAGATACCCTACTCCAGTGGAGACAGCCTACCACCGCCACCATCGCAGAGGAGATACATGGAGGCACTTCTATGATGACGGGTTGATTACTGAGGAGCAGTATACCCGAGCTACTGGATAGGCCCCCCAGGTATTTGAAAGTAATTAAATAATGCCAAAATTATAAGTAAAGATTTGATTTTTCATACATTGATATATGTTGTCCCTTGTTTACAGGCCCATGCACAAGACGACAAGGAAGACGAGGAAGGAGGCACAGAATGGAGCGTAGAAGGGAGCGTGGAAGGCAGCGAGGATTAGTCGTAGAAGTAGTGCTACTATTCTTTTTTGTACTTAAAGCCACTGGCTTGGCTTCGTGCCTCTTCCATATAGACTCCTCTTATTTTTTGTACTTGAAGCCACATGACATGGCTTAGCTTTCTTATTTTTTGTACTTGAAGCCACATGACGTGGCTTAGCTTCGTGCTATATGTATATACAAGCACTTTTTGAGCTTTCAATTTTATTGCGTTTTGGAGTTGTAATATTTTATTTGGAATTGTAATTAAAATGCGGTTGGCTGTAAGAATTGAATTACAGAATGTGGATATGGGATTCTTGTAACTATATAGCATACACAACATACACAGTATTCTGTAAAATTTTTTTTAAAAAAAAAGCGCGTCTATCAGTGCGTTTAAAAACGCGTTTATATTCGCGTCTGTCTGTTTGACTTGCGTCTATATGTGCGTCTATAAAAGCATTTATAAGCGCGTCTATTTATGCGTCTTTGTGCGCATCTATACGCGTGTAAGTCTGATATATAAACGCGCAATTAGACGCGGGTCTCCAGATGCGCAAATAGACGCGCCCGTAAGTTTTTTATTTAGTTCATGAAACACGTCTCTGCGCGCGTCTATGGGTGCTTTGTCTTGTTGTGTTTCATGCTTTCTCCTTGTTTGTAGGCTTATGCTTGTCCCCTCAATCCAATCCCTTTAGAAAGTTGCTTTTCCAAACTCCTCCTTCCTTTAGCTAGTTATTTGAAAAATGGTATGTTTCTTGTCTTTTGTAGGGCCAGCAGTCCACAAAACACCGAGCGGGAATTTTCCAGGTAAGAAAGTGCTTCCTCTTTTGTCCTTTTTTTATTTTTGTTATTTGCATTGGTTTGCAGCTAGTGCCTTAAGCACTAGCTACAGTGATGGGCGTAGGAACCCTCTCTTCCCCTCTCTTCTCTTATTCCCTCTTCTTTTCCCCTCTTCTTTTTCATCTTCTTTTTCCCCTCTTTCAATCTCTTTTTCCCCTCTTCCATCCTCTTCCTTTTCTTTTCCCCTCTTCCATCCTCTTCCTTCTCTTCTTTTCACCTCTTTCAATCTCTTTTCCCCTCTTCCTTCCTCTTCCTTCTCTTCTTTTCCCCTCTATTATTTCCTCTCTTTCATCCTCTTTTCTCTTATTTGCTCATTGGCTTATGATTATGCATGAGCATATGCTCATATGCTCATGCATAAGCATAAGCATATGCTTTCTCTGTTTTTCTCTTATGCATATGCTTTTCCTTGTCTTATGCTTATGCTCTTTTCCCCTCTTCTTTTTCCCCTCTTTCAATCTCTTTTCCCCTCTTCCTTCTCTTCTTTCCCCCTCTCTTATTTCCTCTCTTTCATCCTCTTTTCTCTTCCTTTCATAAGCATATGCATTTGCCTATGCTTATGCTTATGCATGAGCATATGCTCATATGCTCATGCATAAGCATAAGCATATGCTTTCTCTCTTTTTCTCTTATGCATATGCTTTTCCTTCTCTTATGCTTATGCTCTTTTCCCCTCTTTCAATCTCTTTTCCCCTCTTCCTTCCTCTTCCTTGTCTTCTTTTCTCCTCTTCATTCCCTTCTTTTCCCCTCTCTTATTTCCTCTCTTTCATCCTCTTTTCTCTTCTTTTCATAAGCATATGCATTTGCCTATGCTTATGCTTATGCATGAGCATATGCTCATATGCTCATGCATAAGCATAAGCATAAGCATATGCTTTCTCTCTTTTTCTCTTTTTTCCTCTCTTTTCTTCTTTTCCCCTCTCTTTTCTCTTCTTTTCGTAAGCATGTGCATTTGCCAATGCTTATGCTTATGCATATGCCCTGCTTATGCTTATGCATGAGCATATGCTCATATGCTTATGCATAAGCATAAGCATATGCTTTCTCTCGGTTTTTCCTCATATGCTTTCCCTCACGCTTTCTCTCAATTTTCCCTCATATGCTTCATAATTAATTGTCTTTCCACTTCTTACCCGCTCTTCTTTTTGTTTTTTGTTTTTTGTCTTCATGTTTGTGTCTACATTTGTCCAATCCCCCCAAATTCGACATGGGATCACATCGCACATCCGATGAGTACGGAAACCCTCGTAGGAGGAGACATCATGATCTCTACTCTCCAAAGGACTTTGTTTCCACTCAGGCGGCACCTCAGGGGCCTACCCTTGCTACTACCCCTAGCCTGTGACTCCTCTCGGACCTAGCACTATTGACTACCCCTCAAGGAACTCCTTTGCTAGTAGCCCATGGCTTTGTCGGGAGTCCCGATGAGTTTGTCGGGAGAGATGAGCGATGCAAAGGTAGCAAGATTCTTCTCTCTGCTATCCCAGAGGACCTCTTCTAAATCGATGGCTGGACCTACTTGACAACCGTCCCCTCTAGTCCCTTCAATTGAGGGGTCATCACTTGGACGTACCCATTGTGAGGGAAGGAAGAGTAGGAAGGGTCGAGGCTGTTGTGCTGACTCAGGAGATGTAGACGAGTCAGCACACTCACATCCCTACAGGTCTCCACTTGGTCATGAGACCCAGTACCAGTTAGGTCCCTTGCCCTCTCCCACTCCCTTTGCTACTCCTTGCTCCATAAGTGCTCGCAATAACACCCCTCGCTCTAGCTCTGCCACTCCCATGACTCCTCCTTTCCCGCCTGAGGGAGTGTCCTTTGAAATGACTAGGGCTGGAGAGATAATAGAAAATAAAAAGGACTCAGGAGTGATGGCCACCATGAGGCGGTTGATGAGCCACCACTTCAAGAGTGGCATAGCTACTGATTGGTGGTACCAGGATGACCAAAAGAAGTAGGTAGTCATCGATGAATTGAAAAGACAATACCCTAACCCCCCAAATTGGGAGTTCAATGCATGCGAGAGCGCATGGGTGGGGTCTTGAAGCATTGTAGGTCAACCTTGCATACTTCCATCACAAAGGGGAAGGCTAAACCCAGCTGGGCAGACAAAGAAGACTGGAAGTTTTTCAAAAAGGAGTATAGGGACCATCCCGAAAAGTTTGAGGGTCAGAGGAGGGCTACGAGGAGATGACTGGACTACATAGGTACTTCGCACTTTGGTGTTCGAGGCAACCATGTGGTAAGTCTACTTCTTCTCATTTAATTTATTGTTCTATTTGTTATATTACATATTGCATGCACTTTATCTAACTCTCGTAAATTGGGCCACAACAAGCTACGATGGGTCGCCTTCCCACAGACAAAGAGGTGAGATGCATGTTCCGCATAGGAACAAAGCCATGGTTTATTGAGATGGAGGCCATGGGAGCGACGGTCGATTGGGATGAGGTGGCTGCTCGCACGGTATAAGTCTACTCCTACTTGTAATCTCACTTTTTAAATTATTTTATTCTTTAAGTTCCAATCTAATTTTTAATTAATATGGTTTCACACTTAGAGTGCAAGCTCGAACGTCCCATCAGTGGAGGTGAGTGGTGATGATGAGGGATTAGGCTTATACAACATCAATGAAGGCTAGGGATTAGGCATAGCTCACGAGGGCCAAGGATCAGACATAGCTCATGAGGGCCAGGGATCTCAGGCCAACGCAACCACGATGAGGACGAGGACGAGGATGGCGATCTGGATGAGCAGTATTAGTAGTACTTTATATATTCTTTGGCATGTATATGATTCTGTATTGAGCGATTTTGTATCACCCTTTTTGAAAGGGTAATTTTGTAACAAACAATGTTGTATATATTCAGCATGTATATGCTTCCATCACTCACCTCGTTTGAGCAATTTCGTATCACCCCTTTCACAAGGGAAGTTTTGTAACAAACAACATTATTTTGTAATTACTAAAAAATATATATTAGTGGGGCAAAACAGGGCTTGTTGTGGCCCTGTTTAGCCCCACTAATGGTTTTTTAAGCTTCTGTCAAGTGTCGCTATATAGCGACATTTACCAGTGTCGCTATATAGCGACGCTTATATCACGACCGCTCTTTTTCGACGCTAATAGCGACATAATACATACCTTTGCGCCCATCAAAAAAAAAAAAAAAAGTGTAAAAAAGGTCAGTATTCCCATCGGAAAATGGCATGTGTCTTGTAGTGATATCAACTATGCATAGATGTTGCAAGCAAGACAATTACATTAGGCATTTGCTTCAAAAGCAATTACATATCCAGGACTATTTACTGTGAAGCTTCCACTGGGCTTGGATGTTCTCAATTTCTCGCGAAGAAATGATAAATCATATCATTTTCTTAAAAGTTGATTAGAAATTTCAAAGTTTTCTGAAGATTAATCAAATAACAACATTTGCTAGTACAATTAATCTGACTCAATATTAATCACTTCACTTGCCAGTTCCTTTGTTGGTGGGGATATGTTTCCAATGCAAGGTTTCACATGCACTTTTTAATGCGAGCGTCGGACAATGGAAGTAATTGTGGACTTAATACTAACATACTCCGGGTTTTCGCAAATGAGCTTCTTCACTGATTCATGTAAAGTTAAACAATATCAAAATACATATTTAAAAGTTTAAAACAAAGAACAAATCAAAGACAATGTATTTACCTTGGGCGTACGCCTCTTGAGCTACCTCATGAAAAGAATTCCTTAAAGACGTGTGGGGGGTTTTCTTTATTGGTGAATTCTTTAACAAGTTCTCCTTGGGGGGTCGGCTTGGAGAGGCAAGCAAGATCAAGTTTGCTTTAGGAGAGAGAGGTGATGTCCTCTCCACAAAGGAACATGCAGAAATTGCACCTACACAATAAATACAAAAGCATAAACTCCACTGTTTTTTGGCCACTGAGATTGGTATTCTTTTTCCAGCCAAGTTCTTAGAGCAAGCTTGCGTTTCATCACATTACATAAGCTCAGAAGCAAAGCCAATGCCACATATCTTAACATTGAGATGGTCCAAAAGGAGAGCGTGGAATCGCCCAGCCAATAAGGAAAAGAGTGTCAAATTAACGGGAGGATGACGACGCTTCGTAATACAAATAGGGAGTGATGGAGAGAGATACTATAGTGGAGAGTTGGCCGTTGAAGGGAGGGAGAGGGTTGACGTAAGGGGATTGAGAGATGGAGAGATGGAAGGGGGGCGGGAGAGGAGGAGACGGCCTGAGTGGTGGGAGAAAATACACCCAAAGGCTGCTGTTCATACACGCAGAGGGGGAGGGAGAAATTGTACGCAAAGAACTGCGAGAGAGATACGCTCTCCTTCTTTCTCAAACACACACACTGACAAAACAGGAGACGCAGAAAACGAGAGGAAGAAAAACAAGCACCAGCAGCGACAGTTTGTTGTTGCTGCTTATATCGTCTGCTAGATTGAAAGAATGAAATCTTGAGGATTTTTATTGAGGCCGTGATTTTGCTGTGCAGAAATGTCGGAAAAAGCAACGTGCAAGTAGCTACGGACGTATATTTCTTGATCAAGAAAGAATACATTCTTTTCTTGAGGATTATGCACTGTCCAAGGGATTGTGCTGTGAAAATCCCGGATTGTGCACCGTGCAAGCAGCTACGGACAGGGAATTTTTGGGGAGATGTAGTTTTCATGAACTGAAGGACGCAATTGTTCACCCTTCACAAAAATTGCAGAGGAGAATGTCACAGATGATTTACGATTGCAGCAGCGAATGCAAGATCCACAAGCATGGCTTCGAAACTAAGGGATCGACGAATACGAGAAACGTGCAAATCGGGTGAGTTGCAGAACAAATGCATACAAGCAAGCCTCAATCATCGTCGTCGCGAGTCTCACTATTCATCTATTTGCAAAGCGTAGTCATAGAAGCAGCGAGAGTGTAACATCATATATGGCAGACTAATAGAAGCTAAGAGAGATGTCAAAGTTCAAACAAATGACAACGAAGACATCGCTGCTTGGGAGATATCTCTATATTCAATCGCAAATGCAATGAGCACACATATTACGTAATTTAGGAAATTTTAAAATGCGAATTTCTTCTTTTGTTTTTTAGCACGAATGGTAAGGCTACCCCACGGGCAGGCCAAAAAGGTGTATTCATTACTTTGGGAGTGCCGAAGTTTAAATTAAAAAAATAGACTGGAAAATTGAGAAAATATATGCCTAAAAAACAAGGTGAATTATATTCACCACGCCTGCCTAGTTTTGGTTTTGTAGAACATATTATGTCTATTGTGTATTATCGTCACATTGAATGTTTGTGTATAAAAGGGAGTGGTCGGACCAATAAACGAAGTTTTTCCTACGAAAGTGGAATTGTTAATTTTGTTTGTCCAAATGTGGTCAATACTTGATCTATTTATAGTTGTTGGGTGGTCAATTAACTGTATGAAATTTCTTTCGGTCATGAATTTATTTAGTTTTTGGTTGTTGTATGTACAATCTATGTTGAAGTCGCCTATGATTGTTGTTGGTATGTTGTTGTTTATGTGTTGAAGTTGTTCATGTAGTAATTCAAGTAGTGTTGTTGTTGTTGATAGAGGTGATTTGTATACAATAATGATTGCTATATTCGTGGACTTCTTTGTTTGAAATATCATGAGATAGCATTCTGAACCGTTATGTTCTATGTAATGATCTCCAAGTAGGTGCATTTCATCTTTGTAACACATTGCTATATCGACATCGGTTGATTTTTTCAAGCATGTAAATCTTGGCAATGAAAGTTCTTCTAAGCCATTATGCAACTCTTGGAGATAAAGAATTGTAGCATTCATGAGGCTTTTGTCGCTCACTATGTTTAATTTGTGAGAGAGAAATGCACGTGTGTTCAAACACTGCAATGTTTTTTCTTTTGTTGTGGAGAAATTACGTTGTGTGGTAATCCATTCTCTATTTAATTGAAGGTGTTCAATTTCCTTTAAGATGTTGTTGTCTACTTTGATGTGTTTTTCATGGAGTGATGTAATAATGTAGAGGTTTTTAGGGTTTCTAATTCATGACAGTGCTGTGTATGTTAACCCATGTGACTTGATGAGAGAAGAGTCAAATGCAAGGTAATAAATGGAAAGTCCTTGCGAACGGTGGATTGTTCTAGCAGCAACTGGTTGTATAGGAAATTGTCTTCTAGACACGGTATTGAAGTTGTTTTTTCCTATTTGAAATTATCTTGTGATTTGATGTATTGGTGTCCATGTCTTGTGAATGTTTTCATTGTACATGGAGGAGTTGTTGTAGCGAGCTTTCTTGACTATTACTGTGCTGTCGAATAAGACCCAAACAATGTTGTGGTCATGGTTGTTGGTTCAATGTTGGAATATTCCATCCGCTCCATTTAATAAACCATTGGGGATGTCAAGATTTCCTAAGAAAATTTCGACTATCATTTCAGGCTTAATATGAAGTGTCTGGTGCAACCCAGCGTGTTTCTAGGGTTAGGAGGGATATTTATTGTTTTGCTACATGTCTTGTGTCTTTTGTCTATTGCTTCTAGAATATGTGGTTCATGTTGGAGCAATTGAAACACTTCTTTGTTATGTATGTCTTTCCAAGCATTGGTGTAGAATAGGTGAGGAATTCTTTCTTTTTGTATTGGTTGTCTAAAGTAGTTGTTGTTAATGTATGAGATGATGTCTTGTGTTTGTTTTCTAGTTTGAATTCTGTTGAGTACGTCTAGGAATTCTTTGTTTGTTTGGTACATTGGAGTGTTTAGTTCATATATCAGATTGTTTTCTTTTCAAAAAGATGTTTGCATTGAAGAATGGGCTATTTGGCTTATAAAAACCCATGAGTCCTTTTAGGACTAGCTTAGCAAAGGTCTCTGCATAACAAAACATCAAGACCACTGAATGGTTGAAGATGGTTATGCTTGATTTCTCTTAAGCGCATGTCTGCTACTACTATCAATGTGCTTTGTCCTATCAAAGACACCTTGTCAAAGACAACTAGTTGGAGGTCTTTGTAGAGTTTGAAAAGTTCCTGAAGCTTTTCTACAGAGAGGCTTGTGTAATGTGATGCCATGAGAGGGAGGTGTAAAGCACAATGTATTGTGGTGCCTCCAATGTTGAAAGCTTCTTTTCTTGTATATGCTAACAGAAGAACTTGGCCAACTCCACGTTATCAGTCTTATTGTGTGAGTAGTTGCATAGCAGTGCTTGCATGATTGCCATGAGCATGAATGTTTTTCCAGTACCAGCATTGCTCCTTAGGAAAAGGTGGAATGGTTTCGCAGGGTTTATTCTTTTAGTCAACATGATGTCCTCTATAATTAGTCGTTTGCTGATGATTAAGTGCTCTAAAAGCAATGTAGTATTCATCGTTGGTTGCGAATTTGTACATTAACAAATTTTGGTTGAGTGAATGATTGGTCTTTGGTGGGTTTGGCAAATCAATTGCTATGTCGTAAGTGTCAATGTTAATTGGTTTGTTAAGAGTTGTGGATGATTTAGACTCATTAGTGGTAGTTGAGGAATTTGATGGGGATGTTGGAATTAGCTTGTTGAACTTTGCTTTGTTTATGTCTATGATGTTTTTTAGGTTGGTACATATCATGCCATGTACTTTTTCCATCATCAAGACCTTGGGGGGGTCACTCATCATATGTAACCCTATCACGTGAGTTCAACAGAAGGACATTTTTAATATCTAAATTTAACAAACGTTAATTTACATAAGGGAGTATTTAAAACAATTTTGGGAAAAATTTACAGATTTGTATAGAAAAAGGGTACATTTTATTAATGAAAAATTTACAGATAAGGGATTTTAGAAATAGGCCTTGAACGCACGTGATATAGAGGGTTTTTACATAGTGACCCCCCCGAGATCAAGACATGGCTCGATATTGTGGTATGGGGAGAATAGAAGGCACAATTCTCTGTAATAGTTTTCGAGGTCAGTGATGTCGTTGTAGTTATTGTATCGTATGTTTTTATGTTTTCTCCTCTCCTTGGTGGAGTTGCCATTGACTGTGTATCTACTTACAAAATCAGCAAGGCAAACATTGTTTAAACTTTGTTGTCTTCTCAAATATTTTGTAATGATGTCATCAAATAAGATATTAGTACTCTCTGGGTCTATTTTCATAAGTTGTTCTCGACATTTAAGCAACAATGTTCTTTCTTCTGGTGGATTTGTGTTGATGTATTGAAATTGTTGTGTTGAGCTGGACAATGGTAATGATAATGCTAGGTAGACAGCTTGTGAGAACTTATGTGTTGAGTATTCAATATTGCATTTCCAACTCTTCTTATGTGCTCATTAGGTGCTGCATTTGAGTTCAAACTAAGAGAAAGAACTTGTTTTACTGCTAGTGTTGTTTCTTTGTCTGCCTTGGTCATTTAAGAAGTGCAATAAGCTGCTGCTCCATGCCGATTTAGTATAAATTGAACATTTGTGTTTGCCCTCCATAATTTTGATAGCGTGGGGTTGAATTTGTTTGTGTATATGTCTTTTGGTTCTCTTTTAAGAAAGATTATTGGTTGGGATATTGAAGCTTGGAGTGCCAATTCATATTCTTCATTTGTTAGTTTTAAAGTTTTTAAGAAATCGTTAAAGTCCAAGGATGGTATGGTTTCTGATGCCATTTTTGAATTTATAGTCTTCAATTTATTTTTAAGTGTAGAAATATCATAGTTGGCTTCCAATGGTAAAGCAAAATCCTTGTGTGGCTCATAGGGGGCCTAGGGAACCCAAAGCGACATTTATCTTTCTTTTTAAAGCATGTTTTGCGATGCTTGTGTGATTGCATTTCTTTCTTTCATTATAAAAGTTATTTATGTCTGTGGATATGTATTGTTCTATAAATGATTCAATTTTAGAGGAGGATGATCTTCCAAATGTGGGTGTGTTTTCAACCCACAAGAGTCTGTGGCCGTGCTTCAGGACTTCCTCTATTTTGGAATTCAGTGACGAAGTAAAAGTCACTAATTTTTCCTAAGATGTTATGGTTTGTTTTCAATATGGATTTAAGTGCTTGGAATCTATGGACAATATTGGGATGTTGTTATTGGATCGGAACAAAGAAGTTATCGTTGTTGCTCTAGTGGATTTGAATGATTCACAGTATTATGTCCTCGGTTAAGCCTATGTAGAGGTGCGAGTAATGGCTCCCATAATTTTTCAGCTGTAGATAAGGTTATGAAAAAGGTTGGAGGACCTAATTGCCTAATCATTGCAAATAGATTTTTTGAAAGATAGTGTTTATACTCTACAAAAGTTCGTAGGTGCAAGAAGTCTTGAAAGCCTATATTTGAATGGAGTAGCTTCTCCATGTTTATGTCTAATAGAGCATCCTTTGCTTGGAGGATTTTGTTTTTGGTTTGTGCTTTCCTCATATGAACCCAAGCAGAGGAAAGGACTTGTTTAACTAAAATTTTCATTGTTTTGAAGAAGAGGTTTTCTATACTTAGTACAAAGCGATGGTCAACATTTGTTAGTTCCCACTTTGCTATGACTTGGTAGGAGGTGTGCTTGGGAATGTTATAATCACAAGGGCTACTAAAGAACAATTTTGGGAATGACAGTTCTTTGCAAAATTTGTCCTTGAAGATACTTAGAGGAGAAAAACCTTCTGAAGGCGCAACTGCAATAGTAACACCTTCAAAATCCACTACTTGTTGACTTGTATATATGCCATGAACTAAAGTATCTGTTAGAAGATCTTCTTCTTGCATATGTTGTAAGTGTGCTTCTTCATTATCTTGATGAGAAGAAGTAGACTTACCACGGTTGCCTCGAACGCCAACCGTCCGCCTGCACCAAAGTGCGAAGTACCTACAATGTCCAACTGTCTCTTCGCAGCCCTCCTCTGACCCTCGAACAATTCGGGATTGTCCCTATTTTGCTTCTTGAAGAACTTCCAATCAGCTTTGTCTACCCAGCTGGGTTTAGCCAACCCCTTTGTGATGGAAGTACGCAAGGTTGATCTACGATGCTTTAAGACCAAACCCATGCGCTCTCGCATATAATTCTCATTAAACTCCCAATTTGGCGTGTTAGGGTATTTTTGTTTTAATTCATCGATGACCGCCTGCTTGTTTTGGTCATCTTGATACCGCCAATCGGTAGCAATGCCGCTCTTGAAGTGATGACTCATCAACCGCCTCATGGTGGCCATCACTGCTTTGCCCTTTCTATCTTCTATTATCTCTCCGACAGCTGTGATTTGATAGAAGAGATCCCTTGATGAGTATGGAGGACTGATGGTAGCAGAGTCAGAAGGAGTGGAAGCTATGCGAGCGCTTCCGGAGCGAGGAGTAGCAGTGGGAGTAGGAGAGGGCAAGGGACCTGACTGATACTATGTCTCCGGACCAAGTGGAGACCTATAGGAACGTGAGTGTGCTGACTCATCTACATCTCCCGAGTCAGCCCAACATAAGCTGCCCTTCCTACTCTTTCTTCCCTTATGAGAGGCATGCGCAGGTGATGACCCTCGGTCGAAGGGGCACAAGGGGGCGGCTGGGCAGTACGTCCAACCGTCGGTGTAGGGGAGGGAATTGCTGAGGTCCTCTGAGATAGCAGAGAGAAGAATCTCGCTGCCTCCTCATCACTCATCTGCACTACAAACTCGTCGGGACTCCCGACAAAGCCATGCGCGGCTAGCAAAGGAGTTCCCCGAGGGGTAGTCGCAATGCTACATGGAAGAGGAGTCGGGGGGTAGTCGTAGTACTAGGTCCGAGAGGAGTCGGACCAGGGGTAGTCCTCGAGGTAGTCACCTAAGAGGAATCAGAGTCCTCTGGAGCATATAGATCGTGAGCTCTCCTCCTGCGAGGATGTCCGTACTCGTCGGATGAGCGACGTGATCCCATGTCTAACATAGACACAAACACGAAAACAAAAAACAAAAAAACAAACATAAGCATAGGCATAGGCATAGGCAAAGAGGGAGAGGAGAGAGAAGAGGAAGAGGAAGAGGAAGAAGAGGAAGAGGAATCTGAAGAAGAGGGAGAGAAGAGGGAAAAGAGAAAGTGGAGGAGAAGAGGAAGGAGAGGGAAAGGAAAGAGGGAAAGAAGAGGAAGAAGAGGGAAAAGAGGAAGTGGACAAGAAGAGGAAGAAGAGGGAAAGGAAAGAGGGAAAGAAGAGGAAGAAGAGGGAGAGAAGAGGAAGAAGAGAGAAAGAAGAGAGAATAAGAGCATATGTCTTCTTATCTTATGCTCATGCTTATGCTTATGCATGAGCATAAGAACATGAGCATGAAAGAGGGAAAGGAGAGGGGAAAAGAGGAGAAGAGGGAAGAAGAGGGAAAGGAGAAAGAGGAAAAAAAGAGGGGAAAAGAGGAGAAGAGAGAAGAAGAGGGAAAGGAAAGAGGGAAAAGAGAGATTGGAAAAGAGAAGAAGAGGGAAAGAGAGAAGAAGAGGGAAAGAAGCATACGCATGAGCATATATTTCCTTCTCTTATGCTCATGCTTATGCTTATGTATAAGAGGAGTCTTATGCATAAGCATAAGAGACGGAGACATATGCTCATGCTTAACTTATGCTTATGCATGAGCATAAGAACATGAGCATGAAAGAGGGAAAAAGAGGGGGAAAAGAAGAAGAGGGAAAGGAGAAAGAGGAAAAAAAGAGAGAAGAAGAGGGAAAAAGAGAGAAGAAGAGGGAAGAAGAAAGAGGAAAGAGAGATTGGAAAAGAAAGATTGGAAAAGAGGAAAGAGATTGGAAAAGAGGAAAGAGGGAAAGAGAGAAGAAGAGGGAAAGGAGAAAGAGGAAAAGAGAGATTGGAAAAGAGGAAAGAGGGAAAGAGGGAAAGAGAGAAGAAGAGGGAAAGGAGAAAGAGGAAAAAAAGAGAGAAGAAGAGGGAAAAAGAGAGAAGAAGAGGAAAAGGAAAGAGGAAAAAAGAGACATATGCTCATGCTTATGCATGAGCATATGTCTACTCTTATGCTCATGCATAAGCATAAGCATGAGCATATATCTCCTTCTCTTATGCTCATGCTTATGCTTATGCATAAGAGGAGTCTTATGCATAAGCATAAGCATAAGCATAAGAGACGGAGACATATGCTCATGCTTATGCTTATTCATGATGCTCATGCTTATGCTTATTCATGAGCATAAGTACATGAGCATATGTCTACTTCTCTTATGCTCATGCATAAGCATAAGCATGAGCATATGTCTCCTTCTCTTATGCTCATGCTTATGTTTATGCATGAGCATAAGAGAAGGGGAAAAGAGAGAAGAAGAGGGAAAGGAAAGAGGGAAAAAGAGGGAAAGAAAGAGAGAAGAAGAGGAAAAGGAAAGAGAGATTGGAAAAGAGGAAAGAGGGAGAGAAAGAGAGAAGAAGAGGGAAAGAGAAAAGAGGAAAAAAGAGACATATGCTCATGTTTATGCATGAGCATATGTCTACTTCTCTTATGCTCATGCATAAGCATAAGCATAAGCATATGTCTGCTTCTCTTATGCTCATGCTTATGCTTAACTCATGCTTATGCTTAAGCATAAGCATAAGCATATGCTCATGCTTATGCTTATGCATGAGCATAAGAGAAGGGGGAAAGAGAGAATAAGAGGGAAAGGAAAGAGGGAAAAGAGGGGGAAAGGAGGAGAAGAGAGATTGGAAAAGAGGAAAGAGGGAGAGAAAGAGAGAAGAAGAGGGAAAGAGATAAGAGGAAAAAAGAGACATATGCTCATGCTTATGCATGAGCATATGTCTACTTCTCTTATGCTCATGCATAAGCATAAGCATGAGCATATGTCTCCTTCTCTTATGCTCATGCTTATGTTTATGCATGAGCATAAGAGAAGGGGGAAAGAGAGAAGAAGAGGGAAAAGAAAGAGGGAAAAAGAGGGAAAGAAAGAGAGAAGAAGAGGAAAAGGAAAGAGGGAAAAAGAAAAGGAAAGAGATTGAAGGAGAGAAGAAGGAAAGGAGGGAAAGAAGAGGAGAGAAGAGGGAAAGAAGAGGAAAGAGAGGGGAAGAGAGGGTTCCTACACCCATCACTGCAGCTAGCGCTTAGGGCACTAGCTACAGGCCAATGTAAATAACAAAAATAATAAATGGAAAAAAGAGGAAGCACTTACCTAAAATAGTACGTCTCGCTCGGTGTTATGGACTGGCCCTACAAAAGAGAGGAAACATACCATTTTTCAAATAAGATGTTAGAGGAAGGAGGAGATTACAAAGGTAACTCCTTGAAAGGAGGAGATTGAGGAGATAAGGAGAAAGAGAAGGAAGAGAAATACAAAAAAGAGGTAAGTCTTCTTTCTTTCTTAAAATCTCATTTTTTGTTTCAATCCTTTGAAAACAAGCATGAAAACTAGTTTACAGGTTTAGCAATACAAGGAGAAGCACTCACAAAACTAAAGCTAACAATCAAATAACCGACATTGTTGAAACACATTCACCTCTTGAAGAACTTCCTTTCAAGAAACCAAAGAGGGAAAAGGGTAGAGAGGGAGTACAAGAGCTAGGAGAAGGGTGAGGAGTGGAGAATAGAGTGGGAGGTTGTCGGAAATAGGTGGGAGGTGTTGAAAATAGGTGGGAGGAGAGATTGCCTTGGTTACTTGAAAGATTAGAGAGATTGCTAAAGAAAGCGCCGCGTGATGCGAGTCTCGGGTTTTAACCCATAGCGTCGCTATATAGCGATGCTTTTCCGTCGCTATATAGCAACGGAATAGAGCAAAAAGTCGCTATATAGCGACGCTTTAAGTCACTTTTTGTTCTAACTTGAAGGGAAGCTCATAGATGCTATTTTATAAGTGTTAATATATTTTCTTGCAACTTATGTTGTGATTTTATAAGTGTAGATGGAAGGGACGAGTGGAAGCTCGTCCGATGATGCGCCAACACTCGGGAGCACGAAGTGGCTTACGGAGAGGTTATATTGTCATTGCACTCATTGCAAGCGAGAAGTACGACATCAACGTCGTATTATCATGCGCCACTTGCGGATGTATGGGGAGGAGCCCGAACCAGTACCCACCATTGGTGTTGCACGTGTTGATGGACCATCGGTAAGTCAAAGCTATTTAAGTTCGCAGTCTTATTGGATTCCAGGAAATACAAGATCTTATATTTACACGAAATCTTAAAATAGGATGAGGAGGGTGACGAGGGTACGCATATACCTTCACACTTTGAGCAAGACTATAGTCTCCCGGATGACGAGGGTATGGTCGACATGATGGATTCCATTTTTAGGGGCACTACATCCCATGTACACGTGATGTCAGAGTCTGAGGTCAAAATGCGAGAGTTGCAATCAACACAATTGTACGAGGGTGCTAGGTGTAAAGAATTAGGGAGAGAGATAGGAGACTCAAGTTCAGCTTTCTTCACAACACACAAAAGAGAGAGGACACAAAGTTGGAGGGTGAAGCCTTTCTTCACTTTTGCATACAACAACAATACAATAGAAGAGGGAAATACCCTATATGTCGAAACCTAGAATACGTGGTTCATATGTGAACCCAAACCAAAAACATACATGGTAGTCTAACTACACCACGAGTACAACTAACATAGGCGGTGACATAAATGATAGTCATCCAGGAGATATATCGGGGGTAGAGCTTGATATCTCAACACTCCCCCTCAAGCTCAAATCCATCTCACGTACACCAAGCAAGCTCCTAAATCTGCGAAGCTTCTCGGTACCCAATGCCTTCGTAAAAATATCAGCCACCTGCTCCTCAGTGCTGACATAGACAAGATCAATCTCACCAGCTAGAACCTTCTCTCTCACAAAGTGATAATGCACCTCAATGTGCTTCGTTCTAGCATGATAAACTGGGTTATTAGCAAGCATGATGCTGCTAATGTTGTCACAATGAATGACAACTGCTGCATGAATTGACTGTCCCATATCTGCAAGTAGCTTCCGTAACCAAGCTACCTCACATGCAGCCATTACTGCACCCCTGTACTCAGCCTCTGTGCTCGACAAGGCAACTGTTGGCTGCTTCTTGCTGCTCCAACTGATGGCACCACTCCCAAGGGAAAACATAAAACCACTAGTAGATCTCCTGTCTGAGACACTACCAGCCCAGTCAGCATCTGTGTATCCATGTACCTGTAATGCACACCCAGCTTCATAAAACAGTCCATAATGCAATGTGGACTTCACATACCGCAGTATGCGCCTAGCCGCATCCAAATGTGGCTTCCTCGGTGCCTGCATAAACTGACTCACCAGCCCCACAGCATAGCTCAAATCTGGTCTGGTTATAGTCATGTAAATCAAGCTACCTACTATGTGCCTGTACATAGTAATATCTTCAAGAAGCTCACCTGACTCTGCATTGAGCTTCACATTCTGCTCCAATGGAACAGAGATAGGCTTACAGCCTGTCATCCCATATTTGGACAGCATGTCCGAACCGTATTGCCTTTGCAACAGCCATATCCCACTCGGGGATCTAATAACCTCAATTCCCAAGAAGTAACGCAGCTCTCCCAAATCCTTCATCTCAAATTTCTGCTTCAACAACAGCTTCACTTCATTAATGTCTGCATCACTATCACCTGTAATAATCAAGTCATCAACATAGATGACTACAAGCACAATCCCTCTGTTTGTCCTTTTCACATAAAGTGAAAAATCTGAATTGGAAATCTGAAATCCAATAGTGACAAGATATTGCCCTATCTTGTCTGACCATGCCCTCGGCGCCTGTTTTAAGCCATACAAGGCTTTGCGCAACCTGCATACAAAATCGGGGTGTGCATTATCCTCATAACCTTCTGGCTGCATCATATAAACCTCTTCCTGTAAGTCACCATGCAAGAAGGCATTTTTCACATCCATCTGATGCAAAGACCATCCCTTTGCAGCAGCCATAGCAATTACTGCTCTCACGGTTGCCATCCTTGCAACTGGGCTGAAAGTTTCCTCATAGTCAATTCCATATGTCTGTGCAAAACCTTTGGCAACCAATCTTGCCTTGTACCTGCTAACAGACCCATCAGCATTGTGCTTTACTTTGTAAACCCACTTGCAGCCAATAGCCTTCTTATCATGAGGCAAAGGCATCAAATCCCAAGTGTGGTTTGCATCCAAGGCAGCCATCTCTTCATCCATAGCTGCTTCCCAATTTTTATGCCCTGCTGCATCCTCAAAACATGTGGGCTCTGGCTCCTCTAGAACCTTGACCATATAAGCATAGTGATGTGCTGTATACCCATCATATCTCAGCCTATCAACTGGATACTTAATACGAGTGGACCTCCGTACAACTGGATCAGTTGCAGGAGTCTTTAAATCATGCCTGCTTTTCCTTGCACCAGGTGTAACAACAGAAGGAATCCCAAGTTCCTCATCAAGGCTCATTTCAGAGCCACTTGACTCTCCATCAACATGAGAGCTACTAGCAGACACATCAAACACTGGAGCATGGTCCACTTTTTCTTTTCCCTTATGTGATACCTGCACAACACTATCAGGACTGCCATGTGACGATTCACTAGATCTCAATCTCCCTGTCCATGCATTAGATCCACTAGTAGAGGACTCTCTGGGTCCACTCAAGGCTTGAGATTTCTGCTCTGCATTTATTGCAGCATTCCCATTTCCTGCATCTGCATCTCCTACCATAACAGTTGGTGCATACCAGCTGCTCATTTCATCAAAAACAACATCTCTGCTCACTTGCATTTTGCGGGTGGAAGGGTTATAACAGCGATACCCTTTCTGGTGCAGAGCATATCCAATAAAGATGCATTTTTCTGCCTTTGGATCCAGCTTTGTTCTCTTCTCATCAGGAACATGAACATAAGCTATGCAACCAAATACCTTCAAGTGAGAAATATCTGGTTTTTGGCCTGTATACATTTCTTCAGGCGTCATGCCATGGACAGCTGCAGTGGGGGTTCTGTTCATAATATAAACAGCAGTTGCTACTGCTTCAGCCCAAAAATAATCAGGCATGTTTTTCTCATTTAGGATCGCCCGTCGTACTTCTGCAATATGCCTGTTCTTCCTTTCTGCAACCCCATTCTGCTGAGGGGTAGACCTGCATGAGTACTTCCTTTGAATTCCCTGTTCTTTCAGATATTCACAAAATTCTTCTGAAAAGTACTCTCCCCCTCCATCAGATCTTAGCACTTTAATATGCGCACCTTTCTCTTTTTCAACCATGGCCTTAAAAGCCTTGAAATAGCTGAACACTTCACTTTTGTGCTTCATAAAATAAATCCACACCTTCCTAGTGTAGTCATCAATAAACGTCACATAATAATGGCATCCACCAATAGAAGCAGCTTTGGTTGTCCAAACATCTGAATGGATCACTTCCAAAGGTCTTCTGCTCACCTTAGCATTTTTGGGAAATGCATGTCTGGCCTGCTTACCCATTTGGCATGCTTCACATACCTTTTGCATTCCCTCAACTCTGAATTTAGGCAAACCTGCAACAATGTTTTTCGTTTGCATAGATTTCAGCCTTTGTATATTCACGTGCCCAATGCGCTTGTGCCATATCTCAATATCTGCAATGACACCTCTCCCATGCGCAAACATAGCGGCTTTCACCTCAGGCATATCAACATCCAAGGTGAACATTCTGCCATTTTTATTGCCTTTTGCAACCAAGCGGCACTTATTTTTCAAGTCCTCAACAAAGCATCCGTCAGGATTAAATCTAACCTGCAGACCTTGCTCAACCATCTGGCCAACTGAAACCAGGTTCTTAGTGATTTTTGGAACATGAAGTACATCTGCCAAGTACTTCGTTTTGCCATCCTGCATAGCCAATGGCACTTTACCAACCTGCGTAATTGGGTGCGCAGTATCATCACCTGTTTCAACATAACCTGGCTTATCCAAATTTCTAACATCATGAAACCACTCACCATGACTGGTCATGTGGTTAGAGGCACTTGAATCAACATACCAAACATCATTGCAAGCTGCAGCATCTCCTGACATGGAGTTAACCATATGCTGCATCACAAAGAGGTGCTCATTTCTGTCGTCACCATGCCCACTTGATGATGCATAGTTGCTTTGCTGCAACTTCCCACTTTTGATGTCATTCTGCTTTTTATAGCATGTATTCTCCTTGTGTCCAGGCTTTCCACAATAATAGCATTCTGTGCTGCTATTTACTTGCTGGTTCCTTTGCCATGAACCACGTCCTCTTTGGCTCCCCCTGCCTCTAGAACTACCACGTCCTCCTCCATAGGACTGGTTTTCCTGTTGTTGCTGCTGGTTCTGATTTCCTGCACGGCCACCAAAACGGCCTCTTCCTCTACCCCTGCCTCTACCTGTATTCGAGTAGAAAGCAGTCTCTTGAGAAGTTGAGGTGGCTGAACCACCATTCCTTTGCTCTTACTCAGCAGGAGAGCAATAAGTTCCTGAAAATCAGGAAATGTTTCACGGACTCCAATGGATGTCCGAAACTGTGCATAATCTTTCCCAAGACCATTCAAGGTCACGGACACTAAGTCCTCATCATCAACAGGTGCTCCAATGGAGGCAAGAGAATCTGCAAGGCCTTTCACCTTCAAGGAATACTCATTTATATTCATATTTTTCCTTTGCACATTGTGCAGCTCCTGCTTTAGCTGCATCTTTCGTGCTTTGGTATTTGTGCTATACAGCTTCACCAATGTATCCCATGCCTCCTTAGGCGTCTCTACATCCTGTATATGCACAATCATAGAATCTGAAATGCTAACAGACAGCCAATACAAGCATTTTCTGGCTTTTTCATGCCATTCTTTAAAGGCCTTCAATTCAGCAGGAGTGGGAGCAGCACCCAAAACTGGTTCTGTAGTTTCACCACTGATGTACTCCCAAACTCCCTTTCCCATAAGGAAGTTTGTCATCCTGAACTTCCATGCTTGGAAGTTGTTCTTGTCAAGCTTCTCACTGACAATGGTAGACAGATTCTCAGACATTTTACAAATCACGAATTGCAACAGCAACCTGTAAACACAGCAAAGGCCTCACAAGGGCAGATAGCAAAACTTCTGCAAACAGCCTCACAGGGGCAGATCCGCAACACTGACGAAAGTGGTATTTCACCACACAGTCACTTCCTAGTGACGATTTTGCATCAACAGGCAACAGGCATGAATCTGCAACTCCCAATATCTCTGCACACAGGCATACGATGCAATTTCGGTGGCACCTTTCCACCGACTAGCCGCGCAAGTGGTCGCACAGCGAAAAACAGGGCCTTTTTCTGAGTGCTTGCGAAGAACTTCCGCCTTCGTTTCGGGCCCCGAAACGGCCTCAAATCTAAAACAGTGCACTCCTGCACTTCTGGCTGTGCTACCTGCAGAGATTTGCTCCCAAACTCGAAATAGGAAAGCAACACTGGTCCTCTTACCAAGACACCACAAACTTGGCTCGCTTTCTTGAGCTCCTTACCACGAACAAGGCTCTGATACCATGTAAAGAATTAGGGAGAAGATAGCAGACTCAAGTTCAGCTTTCTTCACAACACACAAAAGAGAGAGGACACAAAGTTGGAGGGTGAAGCCTTTCTTCACTTTTGCATACAACAACAATACAATAGAAGAGGGAAATACCCTATATGTCGAAACCTAGAATACGTGGTTCATATGTGAACCCAAACCAAAAACATACATGGTAGTCTAACTACACCACGAGTACAACTAACATAGGCGGTGACATAAATGATAGTCATCCAGGAGATATATCGGGAGTAGAGCTTGATATCTCAACACTAGGATGTCTAAACTACTTGCTTGTCTCTCAATCTTGAATCTGCAAGTAAAGTATGGGTGGTCGGATACAAGTGTCAGAGGTTAGCTCTTGCATTAATTTGACTCATTATTTGGATATTGTTTGTTTTGAGAATCATCATTTGGATAGTGTATACCGAATCATCATTGTTCGAAGCCTATGTATGTTTGAATTGTCATAGGTTGCTCCAGAAGATGTTGCTTGCACCAAATACCATGTGGCTTTACAAGAATGAGCGTGTCTCATCAAGGAATAGCCCCCTCCTTTTATAGCCAAGAGAGGGGGTCTCTCCCAATAAATGGATCCTTCCACATGCATGGTGTGTGTGGAAAAGTCTCCCATGTGGGCTAGGTGGTTACGCACTCTCAATTGTGTGCGACAACCCGTTGCCTCAATTTTCCACATAAATCAAGCCCCATATCTCAAGTCTATGATACTCCCTTGGTCTCTCCCCAATTTTATAATATGTTCAAACCTCTAGGAGGGTTGGCACAAGGAATCTTGCCACCTCATCCTACTTTACCCATTATTTAACTTGCTCTCTTGGACCTTCTATACCTCCCCCACATGAGCCTATCCTATATGGAGGGAATAACCCAATATAATATCCATCTCCACCTATTTTATATTACTTCTCCCATGGACTTTGAGCCATATCTCACTAAATGCAGCCTAGGTGGAGGGGTGGCACATGGAGGAGCCATGCCACCTTACATTTTATAATATTACTACCATGGATTATGTACAACACACCTTATGGGTCCTCTTACGTGGAAGGGTGGCACATGGTCATGCCCTGCCACCTCAACCCTGGGCCCTATGCACACCATATTTTATTATACTATTGCCACACATACAAACACACACACATATTAATGCCTTTTTCCTTAGACAAATTTATCCATAAGAGTTCCCCCCCCCAGGCAGGGAATGCACAGTAATTCCATGCCTGGGTCCATCACACACAAAGAAGGGCTTGAGGTAACGCTTGTTGATCACCTTCTTGCCATATGGCTCATGTAGCTCCTGAACTTGTATAGACCCATTGCTACATTCCTGAATGTCTTTATATGGGCCGGTCCACAGTGGCAGAAACTTCTTATCCATTTGGTTGTCCAATCTGTTATCAAAGCATAGCACAACATCCCCCTCATCAAAATGTCTTTCCCATCCCTTGCGAATCTTAGCATCCAAGCGGGCCTTTTGTCGATTCTTTTGGATCTCTGTTTGGTGTAGTGCAAGGCATCGGGTTTCATCTAGCTTCTCAAGTTGCACCAATCTGGCCTCTACATGTTCATCTTCTGTCATTCTCTATTCTTGTGCCAACCTCAAGGCCAGAATCTCTATCTCTAGTGGTAAAACTGCCTCAGTACCATACACCAACTCAAAAGGAGTGTGACCTGTAGACATTTTATGAGTGATGTCGTAAGCCCACACAGCTTCAGTGACCTTCTGATCCCACTGGCTCCTATTCCCTACAGCCATTTTTCCTATGGTTTTACAAAGGAGGCCATTGGTCCGCTCTATTTGACCCATGGATGCTGGATAATAGATGCTAGAAGTGTGATGATCAATACCCATGCGATCCATGAGTAACTCCACTGCTTCATTTAAGAATGGACTCCCATGGTCAGAGACAATTTCCATGGGTGTCCCAAACCTTGTGCAGATACGTTCAAATATGAAATTTGAAACTGCCTTACCATTTGCAGCGGGGAGGGTGATAGCTTCAGCCCACTTAGTGACATACTGAGTGGCTACTAAAAGATACTTCTTTTTGCAGGCAGTCATGGGCAAGGGCCCGACAAAATCTATTCCCCACTTCTGAAACGGATGGATGGACATCACTGGGTGATGTTGCCTAGGATGCAAATCCTTCCTACCAAAGAATTGACATGGTTCACAGGTTTTGCAATACAAAGTGACATCCTTGAACAAGGTCGGCCAATAGTATCCAGCATGTAAAATTTTCTTAGCTGTATAGTCACTGGCATAGTGGCCTCCACAAAATCCATCATGATAATGCTTCAATACCTTAGGCACTTCATCTGCATCAATGGCCCGTCTTAGTAGGTACCCCATCCATGCCTTGACAGTACAACACCCCATCAAGGAGGGTGTAGCGCCTACTATCTCTGCGGATCTTCTTTCTCTCATAGCTAGTACTTTCTAGAGGAAAGGAGAAAGCAGTCAGAAACCTGTAGATACCATCATACCATGGATCCCCAACTTCTATGGCCGCTACAAGGGTTACATCGAGGCACTCCTCTAAATCAATCAAAGCATTCTTCAAGTTGGAACAACCCCCTTTTACAATTTTGAAAGGAAAATTATATTCTTATAGAACTGCCAACCATTTGGCCAACCGGCCCATGGGATTTGGTGATTGAAGAACCTGCTTTGCAAGACCAGTGCTAGTGAGTATAATGAAGGACTTTCCAGCCACATAATGCTTAAATTTCTCAATGCGGAACACCAAAGACAAGTCATGCTTGTTAGCCTCTAAATAGCGTCGCTAAGTGTTGAGCAATTGTCGAGAAGCAAATCGAACGGGATACATGAACCGATCCTCCCCTTGCTAGAGAAGAATACCTGCCAGAGTGTGCTCACCAAACCCAGGATTGATATAGAAAGTCTTTGACCAATCTGGATTGTGTAGAATGGGTTCTGAAGCCAGAGCATTTTTTATTTGTGCAAACCCATGATCACAATCCTCATCCCAAGAGAAATCAACCCCATCTTTTAATAGCATAGTCATGGGTCGTGTCAAAGCAGCATATTGATCAATGAAGTGGTGATAGTATCCTGCTAGATTGACAAATAAGCGTACCTGACATTTGGTTGTTGGTGGGGAGAGCTTGAGAATAGCTTCTACCTTCTTGGGGTCAGGCTTGACGCCCTCAGATGAGACAATATGTCCCAGTAACCTCCCATTTGAGGTGAAGGTGGTGGATACATCCCTGATGAGGGGTGGGGGTATGCCCCTGAGTTAGACCCCCCAGGTTGTTGTTGTATCATTGAGGGGGTTGCGGAGGGACAATCGTCTTCTTTGAAGCGGGGTCAGACTGAACTTTATCAAACTTTTGAGCAATCTCATGTGCTAGCACCATAGTTTCTGGATTCTCCCATTTAAGCTTGAGGCGGAATTCGTCACTTGCTCTTGCTACAAGGTAGCCCAGCACATGCTGAGTCATTCCAGCTCAAAATCCAGCATTGTCCTCCTGTGTGGCAATTAAACGGTCCAGGAGCACTGCCGCTCGATCCACATATCGACGCGCCGTCTTACCTTCTGACTGCTTTAAGTTTGCCACCTACAGGTACACATTCTCTGGCTCCTCTTCTTTGCCGAAATACTCAATCATCGCTGCTGTCAACCTTGGCCAGCTTTGGCGAACGTCTTCAGCCTGCTTCTCATACCACACTTGAGCCAAACCCTCTAGAAATGTGGGAAGAACCAACAGCCATCTGTCTTCAGTAAGAAAGTTGAGAGAAACACAACGGTGCTTGAAGGCCACAAGATACTCATTTGGATTTTCTTCCACCCATCCACAAAACACGGGAATATCAGCCATACTTGGAAGATGGAAAAGAGAGAGGCAAGACGAGGCTTATCTATGGACAAACAATAGAAAGAGGAAGCATGAACTGAAAATCGGGTGAAGATACATCCACAAAGTACACATAGGCAGGGTAGGGTGTGACTAGTGTATTGTGAAATACCACACGGGAAGAATCTTCAGCATAGAATAGCACATAGACAATCTTAAAAGGACCAACCCTCACGATATCACATCCATCTTTACAAGCGAGGGTTAGACACGGCGTTGCATGAGGTTGTTCATCAAGGCAAACAAGAATGCCATGACCAATGTCAACAGTTGGAGAGCTTGCACATCACCTTCAGCTTCTTCTAGTTCTTGTAGTCG